>NC_046606.1:14617883-14742259 GCF_011750605.1 Drosophila busckii | reverse complement strand
GCTAATATGAATATGAACCATTTTTTAATTCTTGCGTTACAATGCTTCTAATCGCAGCTGACTATAAGGAGTACAACTGATTTCGCTTTTTATTTAATGAATTCATTAAAAAAAAACATTTTTCTTTAGCAGATCATTAAATATAATTAAAGTGCTCAGTGGAAACTATTACAAGAAAGCAAAATGCATAATTGTTAATTGAAATACAGAGCTTACACTTAATGAATAATATTGATATACAAACAACTAACATTACAAGAATGACTATGTCATTTAGCTGCATAATATATACAACGTTCGTTTGAATCTTCTATTCATAGTTTGTTCTGTCCAGTTGAAGCGGAACTTGGACTCGATGTTTTTGCTTAAGGTGTGTCATTTTGCGGGACAGCTATGCCGTGCTCGGTTCTTACATTTCCTAGTTGCCGAAGTTTTAGGACTTCTTCGACTGTATCTATGTTGGCCGAACCGTCGGCGTTTTATTGTGTTAAAGTATCTGCGCCTTATTATGCGGCCTTCCTCAAATTGCAGGCCGTAACATGTTTGTTATGGCCTTTAATGCGTATATTGGACACAGACCACTTAGAACACTTCCGCTTAAGAACGTTATCTTCGACGATATAGGGATATACAATTATTGGGAATAATATGTGCTTTTTTCATTAAACAAATCTCGCCAACTGCTAAATGAGATGCTACAGCTTTATGATCGGCTCAAGACTGTGATACAACAAGAATATATTTTTAGACCAAGACATTTATTGATGTTTCTGCTGACGTTTGGTGCTTTAATACACGACCTTATGTCACATATGTGGTTTACCACCTATGTATTGCAAGATTGTCCAATATTTTATTACCCTGGAATGGTCTGGCAGCGCATCAGCCGATCTATATGTTGCCATGTGCATATCAGCATCAGTATAAATCTGTTCATTGTGCTACTTGCATGCTATGAGGCTTTGCAAGGGCACATGAAGCGCCTTTCTCATATAAGTATATTATGGCATGAACAGGGACATCCATCTGTTGATTGGGTTGACAACTTGCAGCGTAGGATCGAAGAGCTTGCAATATTACGCAACAAACTGTTTGAATATACTCAGCGAGTGACACAACACTTTCAACTATATTGGCTCTTTTCGTTTTACTACATGCAATTTCTGTTTCTGTTCCCGCGAAATCGGGCAATCCACCTGCTTGGTATGGCGCTCAATTGCTTAATTTTTACCAAGCTGTCTGCACAATATAAGATGTCGCGTAGCTTTCGGAATTTCCGTTTGATTGCATGCAACCGCAAAATTGAACAAACTGTAAGTGAAATGAATTAATATTCAAATGCATAACCACGCTCCATTTTTACAGTTGGAGCGATTGTTCATTTCTGAGATCATTGATCCTCTGGAAACGCATGTCTATGGCTATAAGATTGATATGAAATTTTTATTCAAATTCATATCGTTTGCCATTTTCGCAAAAACAGCTGCCACGTGGATATCCTTTCATTACTTTATGTAAATAGATCTGCCAACCACCGACTACAGAAGACAGTTAAATGCCTAAAACACAGATACAAAATACACCACAATAACAGTACCACCAATAAGATATTGTTGAAATTATGGAATCGCACAAGAGCATGATAAAGCTAATGTATGCTGAAGTTGAAATAAATCCTATGTTAAATCAAATTTTTATTCTATAAAATTTGTGTTATCTTAAGCTTATATTTTAATTTTATAATACAAATAATGGAATCTATTTATAGCTATTAAAAGGTGAACAGATAATACAGTACACATTTCAAAATAATACTATATTTATTGCCCTATTTTTATACACTGTCATTTTTGTAAAAAATGGAAAAATGTATTATGAAGTTGTGCAAATGTATGTAACAGGAAGAAGGAGGAGTGGCAGACCCCTCAAAGTAAATATATTCTTGATCAGCAAGACAAATTAAGTTAATATAGCCATGTCCGTCTGTCCGTTTGTCCGTCCGTCTGTATGTATGAGCGATTGTTTCTCAGCAACTAAAAGAGCTAGAGCAACCAAATTTGATATATAGGTACTCGTATATCTAAACCCGAACGCTTTTATTTTATTTTTTTTATTTCCTTCACCCGCCCCCGCAAATTGATTAAAACGATATTGAACAATGAGAAAATATTTAAAAATTTGAAATAAATAGCAATTACTCTTTGCCATGTTTTTCACAGATTTCGAAAATTTTAGATAGTTCGAATTAATAACTTAGGAGTTATTCTAATATGAAATATAGACAGCGGGGTACGCTTGCTGACGCTACAGCGAAAAGTTGAGTTGTGTCGAGTTAGCTGTTTTGTGTGTATGTGTGTGTGAGTGCATGCGTATGTTTGTTGCGATGTTCTAGTCAAAGTGTTTATAAAAGTTGATTGCGCCCAACTTTAATTTGTCCACTTGTTAATTCTTGCGTTACCATGCTTCTGATCGCATTGAATTTCAAATACGCAAATAATTAATTCATTTAATAAGCTTATTTATATTATATTTTTTATTCGTAAGATTGAAGCTTCGCGCTCTGCCGAAACAACTACTGGCGCCCATATTAATGAATTCAAATGTACAATTTTTGATATATTGTTATTTTTTCTGATCATTAAATATAATTGAAGTGCTCAGTGAAAAACTATTACAAGAAATATAATGCATAACTGTTAATTGAAATACAGAGCTTACACTTAATGAATAATATTGATATACAAACAACTAATATTACAAGTGTGACTATGTCATTTAGCTGCATAATATATACAACGTTCGTTTAACTTCTATTCATAGTTAATCTGTCAGTTGAAGCAGAACTTGGACTCGATGTTTTTGCTTAAGGTGTGTCATTTTGGGACAGTTGCCGTGCTCGGTCTTACCAATATTGGGAATATATGTGCTTTTTTCATTAAACAAATCTCGCCAACTGCTAAATGAGATGCTACAGCTCTATGATCGGCTCAAGACTGTGATACAACAAGAATATATTTTTAGACCAAGACATTTATTGATGTTTCTGCTGACGTTCGGTGCTTTAATACACGAACTTATATCACATGTGTGGCTTTTCTCCGGAGTATTGCGAGATTGTCCGATATCTCTTTACTTTGTAATGCTCTGGCAGCGCATCAGCCGATCTATATGTTGTCATATGCATATCAGCATCAGTATATATCTGTTCATTGTGCTACTTGCATGCTATGAGGCTTTGCAAGAGCACATGAAGCGCCTGTCTCATATAAGTATATTATGGTATGAACAGGGACATCCACCTGATGATTGGGTTGACAACTTGCAGCGTAGGATCGAAGAGCTTGCAATATTACGCAACAAACTGTTTGAATATACTCAGCGAGTGACACAACACTTTCAACTATATTGGCTCTTTTCGTTTTACTACATGCAATTTTTGTTTCTGTTCCCGCGAAATCTGGCAATCTATATGCTTGGTATGGCGCTCAATTGCTTCATTTTTACCCAACTGTCTGCACAATATAAGCTGTCGCGTAGCTTTCGGAATTTCCATTTGATTGCATGTAACCGCAAAATTGAACAAGCTGTAAGTGAAATAAATTAATATTCAAATGCATATACCACACTCCATTTTACAGTTGGAGCGATTGTTCATTTCTGAGATCATTGATCCCCTGGAAACGCATGTCTATGGCTATAAGATTGATATGAAATTTTTATTCAAATTCATATCGTTTGCCATTTTCGCAAAAACAGCTGCTACATGGATATCCTTTCAATACTTTTTTTAAATAGCTCTGCCAACCACCGACTACAGAAGACAGCTAAAAAGCCTAAAACACAGATCAGAATACTAACCATCAGAATACCACACTAACAATACCACCAACAAAATTTTGTTGAAATTATGGAATTGGATAAAGCTATGAAATTTATAAAGCTAATGTATGCTGAAGTTGAAATAAATCCTATGAATATTTGTTATATATATGTATAAAAAAATAAAATCTATTTAAAGCTTTTAAAAGGTGAACAAATAATTTATTTAGTGCCTACACAAAATTAAAATTTTTATGCTTTTGGGTTAAATTTTATTTCGAAAAGGAATTTTTCGGTGATTTGTGCATGCGCCTCCCTTAGCAAATGCAAATTAACCCCACTAATACACAATTAAAAAACGCAGGTTTTTATCTTTCAAGCAGTTGGCATTGCTTATATAAATATTGCAACCTTATTCAAATTCAAAATTTTAAAGATGGACACGGATAAACCTCCAATTAAGAGAAATCTGGGGATAGTCCTGGCTATATCGACTCAGCTCGACAGTCTGATCAAGATGGTATACTTTGTGGGGTCTGCCGTATCTCCATCTGTCCGTGACGCAAAAGTCGCATTTTACTTACTTTTTACTTTTGTAACAAAATATATAAAACGGATTTATATATCCGGAAAAAGGCCAAATTGGCAACACTGATGTTGAACACTTTATATGGGTTTTAACTTGTGAGTGCACTCATTATTCATATTGATGGTAACCTATACACAACTATTAGCTGTCAGTTGATATTGAACTTTGGCTTAATGCAGACACACAGTCTATGTCAGCGTGGTGTTTATTTCGTACTGCGTTTTATTTTGTTCATGGCTGAATTTACGGGCCTGTGTGAATTTAGCTATATTGATAGTCTGCGGCGCTTTTATCCATCGAAGCACATGCGTCGCTATGCAGTTGTTTTGCTTGTGTCGATGACTTTGAACTTACTGGCGATGCCTGTTGTTTCTCTTTGGTTCGAAAAGATCCCGCTCTGTTATATATTAGCAAGTCTTATGCAAATGCTGCTACGCATTCATATTTTTAACCATAATGACAGATTTCGGCGACTTTTGCAGGATATGCAGCTGCTGCATGATCAGCTGAGTCAAGTGTTAGGACGCCAGCGGTGTATATTTCAATTGAAACATTTGACATTGCTGTTGCTCGTGCTATTGAGTTTACTGCATAGCATAATTGCGGGAATTGCAAACATGGATGTCTATGATTTATTTAGAAATAAAATATGGCAAGCGCTGACCATATGGCTGTGTATATGCTTCTTGTGCACCCATCAGCTGCTGGTCAGCTTGCATGTTTGTCTAATAATCGTACTTAACGCATATTTGGAGGCACTGCAGCAATACACTTGGAGCATTTCCAAGAAGCTGCGTAACGTCTGGCAGGCTCAGGCGCTGCATGGAGAACAGCCCTATGATTTGGTTTGTCACTTACACAACAACACAGTGAAGCTTGTGCGCATGCGCAACAGAATTTATGCACTTGCCACTCAGTTGATGCAACACTTTGGCTTCCAATGGCTTTGCGCACTTTTGTACTGGTATTTGGTCTATATGACGTCATCTCTCAACCAAATACAGCTCGTGATCTTACTTACCACTGTTCTCTATTGCGTCATTTTTGCCAGCTTGGATGCCAAATCAAAAGTGTCACAAAGTTTTTGTCATTTTCATTTCGTAAATTATCATCGAGTATTCGACTTCACAGTGAGTTCTAATCCACAAACTTAAATATAAATTTATCTTTTTCTGTTATAGCTGGAGCAACTTTTCCTTTTGGAAATTATACATGCGCCAAGAATACATATCTATGGGCTTAAGATGGACATGAAGTTTCTTTTTAAATTTGCAACTCTATTAATAATTTACATACAAGTAACAAATTTAATATAATATATATATTGTAGCACAAATTAGCCGTTTGGTGGGCCCACAAGATCTTTGTGGGTCAAGCTACGCTACTGTTGGCCGAGCGGTGGCAATCTTTTACGTCAGTTTGGGCGGTAGGCGGTTGAGCGAGAGAGCGGGTTAGATTTCCTCCAACGTTAGTCACAGTTGTACAATAAACCACCAACACAATTTAAGTTTTTAGTTTACTTCACGTTTATTTGCAAGATGATTCCAAATTTAAAAGATTTAATCAGGGCTTTTTTAATCTAATACGCGTCTGTTCGGCACGATGCCCGGAAGGAAAGAGAGTGAGTCAGGGACGGGAAGCGCCCAGGGCTAGATGCTTAAAGCGCCCAGGGACGAAGTAGAACCAGGGCTAGGTCCTCTAAGTGCCCGATCGATACAGAGCTTATCAGCTTATCGACCCAGCTGATCTGTGGGTCCAGCTGATTTTAATTTTTATTTTTATTTCTATAGGCCTACAATAGATTGACTATAAATTAACAATTTCAATATTATTTATATACAAATACCAAATTTATTAAAAGATTAGTATATAGTAATGTACGTATACGTAATAATAAGTCCTGGTCTATGTTGGTAAATTGGAGAGAAGGGTTGTCAAAAAATTTCTAACAATTTTTATATTTATTACAAACATAAATATTGCAAATTTCTACCAAATACCAAAATTAAAAAATTAACAATTTAATAATATACGTATACGTAATACTACGCACTTTCAAAAGCCTACACATCACAAATAAAAATCAACAAAATTTACAATAATTATTCTAACACTATGATATATTAATTTGTTATATGTGAACTCAAATAAACTAACATATGCGATTCTCGACTGCCATTAATTTGTAATTAGCAATATGTTGAAGCTGAGGCGCCGATATTAGTTGTGTGCATAGTCTTGTGAATTTTGCACGCCATTTAGCAGCTGCTAGATTGCTGCCAGAGATGCAAACAAAACTGGAGATACGAATACAACCTCAAGGCAAAGGCAAAGGCAAAGTCTGAGGCAAAGGCTGTGGCAAAGAAAGGCCCAGCCAAGCGAACGAGCTGGCGATGCGTGTTAAAGCAAAGGGAAATGCTAAAATGTCGGCTTGTAATGTTAGTTTTATGAGCACGTGTTGCCATTTTTATGGCCTTGCCATAGCGTTGCCGACGCCAACTAGAAACATTGTTGAAAGAAAGCCACAACAAAGTCGCATGAGAAACTGAAACTGAAACTGGAGCTGAACTGAACTGAACGCTGCTGTAGATTCAATTAGAAGTCTAGCAAGTGGAACAAATGTTACAAAATTGAGCAATTTCTGTACAAGAGGCACAAAGCACAAAACCGCAACAGCCATAAGGAAATTCTTTAATATTTTGATTACAAGTGCTTTGCGGTTAGCCGCTAAACGCACTGCGCTGCAAGCTACTACGGTAGTCAACTCAACGCCGCTCTGCTCTGCTCTGCTCCACTCCGCTCGTATTTGCAATGCAAAATGATTTTATTTGACAGCTCTGAGGCGAGCAAGCCAAGGCAAGGCAAGTCGAGGCGGACTGGAGTGGGTGTGGGTGTGGGTGAGAATTGCATGTGCATGAGCAAATTATTTCATTTTGCAGGTTTATTTTTTTTATTTTCGTTATTTTTTATGCATGCTGCTCAAATTTGTGTGTGGTGCGAACGGAAACGTCTGTGCCACATCCGCATCCGCCTTGATGGTTATAACTTCTTTTTCCGGCGCTGGCCAATCAACGTTCTGTGTGCTTGTGTGTGTGTGTGTGTGAGGCCAAGTCCAGCTGTTGCCACATCCACAAAAGTTCTACATGTTGTGCGCCTTGCACTGAGTAAACTTAACACTTTTGATGGCTGCAGCTGCGGCTTAAGCGTGCACTCTTTGTATGTATGTCTGTGTGTGAGTGTGTGGCACAAACAATAACAACGGGCAGATAAAGCTGTCAAGCTTTTATACTAAGCGCATATTGCTTGGACCGAACTCGTCATGCACTTGACAAAATATTTATTTAACCGCAAATAGAGCAATTGCCGCCTTTAATTGCTCCAAATATAGCCAGGCAATGTATCTGCAGTTTGCTCGCTTGTTTCGTTGTTGCCAACTAAGCATTTTGCAATCTTTTATGGCATTATCAAGATATCACACACACACACACAGATGCAACAACCTGTGCTAGTAAGTCACAAAGCAATAAGCACTATCTGCTGGCACAGATCAAAGTGTAATCTCATTGTGCGCCAAAGCGCTTAATTCGCTTTGGCAGCTGTGCTCTGGAAATGGAAATGGATACACTCGGCTTTTAAAACAAATTTCTAGCACTGCAAATACGCATTTAAATGCTGGGGCCAAACAATCAGCATGAGGCGTCTATTTGATCTATCCATTTGCATACCATATTGCATGCATGCATATGTGTGTGTGTGTGTGTTTCTGTGTGTGTGAGTGTGCATTGGTCCAATTGTTATTTGCTGTTGGCTATGGGCAATGCCTAGACGGCCAATTCATAACAATTGCGTTTCATGCGCACAGAACTTGACACTCAAGTGCGGCGTGCCAACATATTTGCACTTGAATTGCCGTGGCAGCACGGCTGGGGGGATGGGTTGGTGAGTTGAGGCATGCAACGTGCATGGGCGCTGCAAACTGCAGCAGTTTGTATGGAAATTTTTACGTTTACCGTATTTGCATGCGCTGCCTGCCACGGCAATAAAGCTAAAAAGCAAGCCAGCCAGCCAGCCAGGCAGCCAAGGCAGGCAGGAGCAGCACAGTGGCTACAAAAAATTATGGCACGTTTTTGGGGCGACACGAGCTGAGTTGTGGGAGGGTAAAGGCATGAAAATTGCATGCTGTATTGCAAGCGCGTCGACGTGGCAATCAATTTGCCTCTGTGTGTGTGAGTGGAAGTAAGAGCTGTTGCAAGTAAATCGCTCACAGTGGCCAACAGCTCGTATACGCAACGCAATTTGAGAACTAGGTGGGGGGGCTATTGAACGGCGACTTTTAAACTTAGCCTGGGAGCTCTTAAGACTGCTCAGCAGACCATTAACAAGCAGCACAACAATGAGGCAAAGGGCTGTGCAGCCCTGGCGAGCGTTGTTTATTAAAGTTCATAAAATAATAATTAAGTTTCGTGCAGCAGAGACATGGCCTTCAAAGTTTTGGCCAACTGCTGCCATTAGTCAGCAGTCCGTTGAGCTCACGTTAGCTAGGGAGCCGCAGCCAGACGGACGGACGGACGGACAGACCCAGGCGAGGGTCTTTATTGTGCAGTCTAGCGTTGCGCGCTCTGAAATTGCTTCCCCTTGTTAGAGATAGAGACAGAGACAGAGATAGAGAGAGAGAGAGCAACCGTTTCGTTCTTATCTTGCAGCATAAGCGTTACGAAAATAAAATTGTCTGGCAATTGCCGGCAACGCCAATCGCATCAAAGTTGCATATTAGCATTTCAAACGAGCGCCAGTTAGCCGAAAAATTGCAGCCATGGTCGCCAAGAAAAGTGTGCCAAATTGAAAGGTGCAAAAAGTGCAAAAACACAAAACGTAAAAAGCAAAAGCCAAAGCCAACTATATGCGAAAAGTCGGAAAAAATATACATATATCTAAAAGCACACACAGCGCACAAAAGAAAGCCACTTAAATACAGATTACAATAAAGGAAGCGTTTTGTAGCTGATGGCTTTGAGGCATTTTTTTTGGCTTTGGCTTTGGCTTTGGCTTACACAAATCAAATCGTCAGCGGCAGTTGCAGCAACTTTAATAGCCAGAGAGCACATGCGGTGGCGCCCCATGCCGAATATAACTTGAGTAAAATGCCGGCCATTAACAGCAGCAAAGCAAAAGCGCAAGAGCGCAAGAGCCAAACAGGCTACGCTGCATGCAAAATGCAAATCTCATCCAGGTGCAGCCCCAACAAACGTTGTCGCCGCACTCGCCAAAACGGCAGGAAGGCAAAATTTGTAAAACGACATAAAGCGATTTTCAGCAACAGCCCAAGAGCCAGCCCAGCCCAACAGCAGCAGCAGCAGCAGCAGTAACAGCAGCTCGGCACGCATGACGAGCATTTTTAGCAGATTTTACGCAGACCCCAGAGTCAACATGAAAATTTGTTAATTTAATTAAGGCAAGCGGCGCTTTAGTCAAATTCGTTAGCTGCAGTGCATAAAAACGGTTGCTGTTGTCAATTTAAGCGGCAGCTTTAACAATTTAAATAGCAAGCATGCATAAAAGTTGAACGCAACCAGCTTTTTGATACACTTTGACTAAGGAAGCACGACAAAGTTTGCTGCACTTCTTGACTGGATTGACTTAAGCGTCATGAGCCTGCAGCTTAAGTTTTTCGAACTTAGTTATCTGATTAAACTGAAATTATCGGCGTCGCTCGAGAACAGGCTTGCGTATGCTGAATTTTAAATAAACAATGCGTTAAAAATCATTTTAGTCAGAGAATTAAATAAATAAGTTTGATCTATGGTATCTCCACAGCACTTATTCTCTAAATATATGTTGATCTGTCTTAAGTTAAGTCGCTATTAGCTTGTTTTTCTGGTGATTCGGTGATTTAGAAATCAAATTAAACTATATTTTATAAAATTACTGCCAATGTAAAGTAATAAAAATAATAAACACTTAATAAAGTGTATGCATTTATATAGCAATATAAAAATATCTTATTGACTTGAATGACTTCTCACACGCGTCGATTGATTCCAAGCAGAAAATTTGTTCAATCTGTAATAATAATTGGAGGCTTTAAATATAATATTTACATATGTACAAATTACCACCATCAATAAACAGATATGTAAGCCGATCAGTAAATGAATTGAACAGCCCGTTAATGTCTTCGCGTATGCGAAGCTTATTTATAATTTAAAGCACTACAGCAAAATATCATTTTGTTGTAACATGTACTCGAGGAAAGTAGCGAATATCTATGCGCCTATCAGTATTGTTATAAATCGTACATAGCCACGCAGTAGATTCGATGGCTTAGAGCGTCGGTCCTCTTAGGTAAAGTCACAAGGGACAGAACAATATATACCTCCAATGTAAATTCTGCAGCGTGTTGGTAAAGCTTAGAGTATCGTTTGCCTTTGAATAACGTTTGACTATGACTAACTAAAGAATCAGTGCGCTTTATATTTTGTATACAAATAAGTTATTAATGATTTGAGTAATTGAGTAATTACGGCACACATTTGTTGTTGCCAGTTCATAATTGACTACACATACATACATGTGATTTATGTAGTTTATTCATAAATATATATTTATAATTTATGTAATTTAATCTAACCCAAGTATTATTATCGAATTTATCTGAATCATTTTTTCAAACCTTTTTATTACATTTTGGTGCTTTGAACACTTTCAGCTTCAGAGCTCTTGCTGGTCAGACGGATAGACACACTCACTTTGTCTTACTGATCATTATTATAATACACACATTAAAAGCTCTGCCACTCCTCCTTTTACCTGTTACATCCATTTGCAAATCTTGTTAATACCCTCCTCCATTTTATATCAAATTTTCAAAGTGTATAATTGCAAAGTTTTGCATATCGAATGCAACTTTAAAAAAAGAAATATAAATTCGAGTTTTATAGCTGAAACAATTTGCAATTAATTTGCAAACAATTTGCGCTGCTTTAAGCCATAAGTTTTGCCAAATTATTCATGCTTTTAATATTGGCAAACACTTTTAATTGTTGTTTTGTTGCATCTTATTTAAGGCTTCGATGGCAACCTGGCAAACTGCTCTTTATGTTGCCAGCGCATTCCGTTGGAGCAACTTGCGATAAGCGCCACAAAGTTATTTCATTAGCTGCAGTAATGGCATGGCGCTACCCCCCGGGGGCCAGAATGCCTGCTACTTGAAGGTGCATTTTATTAAACTTTGGCTGCGTTTTTATTTTTTGCATTTGTTTTCTGCATGCGCCGCTTATTGTTATTGTTTCTTTGCAGGCTTCGATAACAGGCGCTCTGGCATTTGCCGCGCAACTTTTTTAATTTCCCTGCCAATGCTGCTGGCTGCTAACTGTTGACTTGCCTCGTCTGCTTTGGCTGGCCATGGCATACATGGCGTATGCGTGTTACTGCTATATGTACACTGCTAGGCACTGTCATTGGTATGTCAACGCAGTTGGGCCTGCGCTTGATAACTTTGTTGCTCCAGCTCAAGCTCAAGCAACAAATTCATTGGGCCTTGCATTCGTTAGACAGCCAAACGAATTCGAAATATATAACTTTTAATTATGACACTTGCGCCCCAGAGGAGAGATAGAGAGAGCGAAGAGAGTGAGAGAGACTGAACGCTGACATATTAATTTTCAACTACAGCAAGCAAAGCTGGCGAATAAAGATGCCAAGATGGACAACAACTAAAACAATGCCAAGTGCTGTATGCAATATGCATGTCGACTGGTAAAAACAAATTGAAACTCAAATAATTGTCTGTGCAGCAAACCAACCAATGAGTTTCAAGTGGCAACTGAAGCAAAAGTGAGGCCCTGACAACTGCAGCAGCAGCAGCAGTGACAGTGGCATCAACATTTGCTAATTGTTTGCTTTTAAATATTTTAAAAATGCTTAGACTGAGTATTTGGAGCAAGAAAAAAGAGCCAAGTAGACAAAGCAAGCTTTAATTGATTTTAACAGGCATATGGTTGAGCTGGTTAAGTCAATATCGAGAAAGCCGTAAGTAATTTATAGGATTTACACTTTAATTCTGCAAAATGCAATTTATATGGCAGCAAAACTTGGACACAGATTCGATTTGCTCAATCATTTGCTTTATATAATTTATATTTTAATCATCAAGCACTCTCACGATTGTTATAACAATTTACAATATATTTAAATGAAAGTTAGCTTAGCTTAATATGCGATCAACAAAAGAATGATAAAGTCCACGACGATCTTTGGGACGCGCGCTAGCTGCTTTGTTAGCTCTGAACAGCTGATAGTCCTGCAGCTGCTTAGCTTCCAAAGGACCCCAATCTGCCAAGGGTCGCATTGCCTGGCGTATGCGCATCCCGAGCGAACCCGCTGGCTGCTGATGAATGGCGTAGCAAGCCCAGTAAAGCAGTTGACCAGTAATGAGGCCGGAGAGGCACCAACCAAACACTAAGCAACAAGTTATATTATATGCTTAGTCAATGTGCCACGTTCTTACCTCTATAGGGCAGCGGCAAGACCTGCCCGTTGTAGCTTAGGGGACGCATGCTGCACAAGGTGTAGACCAGGATGACGATCATGACCAAGGGCGTCACTATGGACCAGCAAATGCGATAGTAATAAGAAGTTTTTATGTTGAGCATATACTCGGCATCCGCGCAGAGACGTTTGGTACCTGCAAGTTGCAACTGTTTATGCATTGCATTTAATAATATTTGGCTACTCATACGCACCGTAGACCCAGCCAACAGCAATAAGCTCGAAAATGGCCGCCACAAGTGATACGAATGTAACACCATGGAAATCCAAGAGAGTCACAATGTGCTGTCCGCCGGGCGTAATGTAGAGCAAACCAACAAGGAAGCCTAGCAGCGATATGCAAAGCACAATTAGCCAGAGCTTGGTGTGCACAAAACGATCCTTGAGCACACTCATAATGCAGCTGACCATGCCCACGTTGCTGCCCACGCCGAGCAGAAAGAGCATGAGAAAGAACAGCAGCGAGAAAACCTGCGGCATTAGCTTGAACTTGGCTATGGCCTCTGGATAACCTGATGAACGCCAGACCAGGACCCGCCCTTCACTACGCTGGCAATGTCCTTGCGTGCCCGACTCGTGCGCCAAAGTTGCCCAGAATGCCAAAGATGATGACGCCCGATAGCAGCGAGGTGAAGGTGTCCAGCCCGGTCACAATGTGCGCATCGCGGTAAATGTTGTGCCCGAAGGCGATTGTAGGACGAGTACATAATGATGACGCCAAAGCAAATGGCCAGCGAGAAGAACACCTGTGTAACGGCATTATACCAGACCACAGGCTCCAGCAGCTTGTCCCACTGCGGCGTTAGAAAATACATGACGCCATTGTAGGCGCCGGGCAGACTCAGGGCGCGCACCAAGAGTATGAGCATCACCACATAGGGGAAGAGCGCCAGCACATAGGAGGCCTTGCCGCTGCTTCTAACGCCGCGTATGATGATGAGCGTGACCGTTAGCCAGGACAGCGCCAGCATCAGACTCAAATTACCACTGGGATAGCCAATGCCCTGCTCCAGCGTCTCCGTTTCATTCAGCACAATGCGTTGCAGATACAACTGCGTGGAGCTGCTAAAGTTCTGCCCGAATTGCAAGTGATGCTGCTGCTGCCCAGCAGCGCTCACACAGCCGCTGCCCCACTCGGCACGACAGTAGCTCCAAGGCAGCAGCGTGGCAAACGAGTCGAAGAAGTAGCGCAGCGTCAGAGCCATAATCGCGGCATAATAGGTGGCCAGCACGGCGAGCGATAGGAGCTGCGCATAGCCCACTCCACGCATGAGTGGGGCAAGGTCGAAGACCTGCACAATGCCACGGCTTGAGAACTGGCCCAGCAGCATTTCCATGTAGTAGATTGGCTTGCCCACCAGCAGCAGCACCACCAGATAGGGTATGAGAAAGGCACCGCCGCCGTTCTCCAGCGCCGTAAAGGGAAAGCGCCAAACATTGCCCAGGCCCACGCTTAGCGCTATGCAGGACATTAGAAATTCCAGCGAGTTGCCCCAATTATCCCGTGGCTGTTGCGGCTCGCTGCACCTCAAAGAAGCCGTCGCTGGTGCTGGTGGCGGCTTCAGCAGCGTTTCAATGCTGTCGTCCATAGCGTTCTGTAAGATAATATTTGCTTTTAAGCATAGCCAACATATATAATATTTTATTTGAGCTTACTCTGCTTGCTTGCCGCTTTAAGTCTTGCTGCATGGTGCTGGTGCTGCTGCTATGCCTGCTGCTGTTGTTGCTATGTGGCAAGCTTTTAAATAAAATCATAAAATTAGTCTAAACATTATTTCACAAACACTTCTCGAGTTCGCTCGGCGGCGACGCTGGACGGCGCCTGGCAATAAAAACAATAAATATTGAAATTCAAAACTCGGTGCAAGCCCAGAGGGCCACGCTGTCTGTTAGCTCTGGCCATCGGGGATGGATGGGCTGCGGTCATTGTAGGTTCAGTTTATCCAGCTGACGCAATCGCTTTATAAAATTGCAGCATTTTATTCAGTTTCATCCGCCGGCAATTGAGCTCACAGACACCGACAATTTATTGCCAATTATGTCCAAGGCACCAACCTTTCAAATAATTTCTGAGATTTCATCGAATCGTTGAATTTTCCGCAAATCGAACAAGTGCACAAAACATAAATTATACACTAAGTATGTCACTACAGCCAACAATATAATAATGCTGTTGGCAAACTTTCTGCTAATACTGTCACTTGCTTTATGATTTTTCCATTGCTCAATCACTCTTTCCTCTTTGATTGCTCGCACTTAAGCCGGCGATTTGGTCAAAGCGTCTGGCATAAAATCAACAAGAGCTGCTCACTTTTATAGTCGCGCGCGAGAGGAGCTCAAAAGAGAGTCAAAAGAGCCATCAGCAGGGGGAATACAGAATACAGAATACAGAATGAAGAATGAAACGAAACGAATTCGATCTTTATGCATTGACAGCTTGCAAAATTATTCATTTGCTGCGTTCTTTGATGTCAAATGATTTATTCCCTCTCTAAGTCTGTCCCTTACACTGCCGCTGGACAATGTACTTTTAATATTAGAACTAAAGCTTGTAGAGCTTAAGTAGAAGTAGTGGTTTTTTAAATTTAAAATTTGTATTATTTTATTTAGCAAATAGAAAAGTGCAAAATAAATATTTTGCTGGCAACTTTAACTATATAACTATATAAACTATACTATAATAATAGTAATAATAAAATTAATACGATAGCTTCAAGTAGAAGAAGTGGTTTTAATTTAAAATTTGTATAATTTTATTTAGCAAATATAAAACTGCTTTACACATACATTTCAATACAATAATAATACTATTATCTCATATTAAGACAAAAATAGTAACGGCAAACGTAAGTAAACAGTATCTGAGCATGGCTTTATGTTATGCAATATAATAATTTATTTATTTGATAAATTCCACAAAACTGTGCCTATTTTTCGGGATTGTTGACACAGCAAACAAATAAATACAATAATAAATAACATACTTAATGCATTAATTCAATTTGTAATCTAATATATTTGCTTTTTAGTATGCAGCGTCTTCTTCTTTTACTAACATTGACAACACCATTATCACATTTGAAAATATTTTTTAAATTCGAATTATTTATTGAGAAATTATGAATTTTATGCGCTGCACAAAAGCATGCTCCACACTTTATCTGGTGGTTAAGCGCAACATAAAGCTGATTGCTATATGTACACACGTGTCGTAGCAATTAGCTGTGCCTACGCAAGCTTCTGCACATATTCTGATTTATTACAATTATGTAGTGTTAATAGTAGTAGTCTGTAATTTTTGTCTTTTTATGAGGCACATGCTGCTTGGTGCTTAAAGTTATATTTTTTTATCAAGCTGCCAGATTTGTGTATCAACAGCAATTAGAATTTATGTTGTGAGCTGTGGGCAAACAAACCGTAAAACAGGCGCTGGGACTTAAATAGATAAATTAGTGTGAGCTTATCAGTAGTGACTCTAAAATAGAAAACAATATGATGACACTCTATGAAAATACGGGCTTGCAGTTAGCGTAAATTTGCAACTAACGCAGATTGCGGTGCGTTTACCGGTTTATGGTGTCTCGTTTTTTGAGCTACAATAACCACAACCACAAACTAACACACATACGTACGAATAGGCAGAGAGGCAGCGACAGAAACAGAGACAGCGGCAGCGGCAGAGACCTAACGAGAGCGAGAGTCAATTATGCTTAGCGAAGTCAATGACTCGGCATATAATTTTTACATAATATTATTTTGTATTTCTTCGGCACAGTTGCGTTAAGATTTTTGTCGCTGCTGCCAAAAGTCGCAAATTTGTGCTAATCGATTTAATAAACTGTACAACAAGCTAGATTCTGCTAATTTTAACAAATCGCGTAGTATTTGTAAGCAAATGCACATACATTTATATACTTACTTATGTACATACATACATAGTATGTGTGAAGGGTTGTCAGAGTCTCAGCTGTGCATGAAAGTGACATTGACTGCATACAAACTTCAGCATTTGCATTCTAATGAGATGCCGACGACTGTCAAAAATCTCACTGAGAGAGTTATAAAGAAAAGCAAAACAAATTAACACATTGTCTTCATATAATTTTGATAGCTGACTACAAATCTTAGCTACATTAAAATTCAAAATGCTCCAGAGCATTTACGTGCTCGCTGAGCAGTTCAAGTTATCACACATTGCTGCTCTTGTTGTCTAGCGTTGAGCATTGTGATTCACAAATGAGACTAGAAATATATATGTACATATATAAATGCAGACAGCTAATAGTTAAATCAAATATAGCTTCAAAAATTCAGACTGAGATATTGGCATATACACTAGCTAGAAGGACACGTGCACACAAATCTAAATACACACACACACTGTATTGAGTTAGCCAAGTTAGCTTAATCGAGAGTTTATTAAACAAACTAAGCTGTGACTATTGCGCTTAATTCAACACTTGTGCACTTGTTGGTTTGGTTTCTGTGTTGAGCAGTGTAGCGTAGTCTTTCACAATCAGAACCTTGCTGCCAATTGTGTGCGTCACTTTGGCACAGAAATGGGAGAGCTCCGTTTAATTCATATCAAATCAAATTTCAATGCCAGCAAACGATTCAAATCACTGCACCAATAATAATTTAATATTTATAGAAAATTCAAGTATTTTGACCAGTTGCTGATAAGACAACTGAGAAATATATGCAAATATACATGAATACATGTGGAATCAATTATTGCATGGAATTTCCCATTCAAACATGGGCACAGCGCTTGGGCAAACAAACAAACAACACACTTGCCTCACTGTGCAATGCCAAAGACAGCTTCTCAGATTCAGATAAAGCCGCTTGTTATGCTCAGCATATGTTTGTACATTTCCTACTATGTTCGCTGGCTCTAAAACCTGTCAGCGCCTTTGCTCCAGTGCTAAACTCGTTTCAGATTTATTCCTAGCTTAGGAGTTCGAAACAGGCCAAGAGCTGTCTGGGCAGCCATCAGTAGAACAAGAAGTGATACCAGCTAGTGCTGCTGCTGTGGCTTATTAAATGTGCTGGGTTATTGCAAAATATTTGCTAATTACTATGCTAATGCAAGCAATTTAGATAAAATGCAATGGCAACCAAGATATGCACACAATGACGTAAATAAACAAAGCCAAAGACTGGGACAGCACAGCTGAAAACAAAGAAAGGAAATAGATAGACTCCGTTAGGGCAGCAATCGGCGATTAAGAGCGAGAGCGTAGCAGAGATAGTGCAAAGAGAGCGCGCGCGAGCATTTGAGAGCAACTACAGCTACACTAAGACAAAATGCTTATCAAACGTAAATATTGGGCAGGCAGATGGCTGGACACTTATCGCTCTTTTCGCTCAGTGTACACTCAGAGAGATAGAGAGCGAGACGATTGTGCGTATGCTATGCAGCATAGGCGGCCAGTGTATAAATTCATGTGCCGAGGCGGCAGCCTCTTCAGTCGTAAAGCCGCCAGCTAGGAGAGGAGATCATCTGAAGATCGCTTGAATTTCGAAACAGACGAAAATCTGTGTGCAGAGCCAACAAGGAAGACGAAAATAGCATCAAAGTCGCTTGGAAAAATACGCAAATTTTGTTTTGAAAAAAATAAAAAGTTACTTGTAGATTTGTTGGGTTTTCAATTTGTTTTGCTGTGCCGTCGTCGCCCACGCATTGACGACTTACGCAAATTGTCAAAAGAAAAGCAATTTTCATGTCTTGCCAAAAATTTCAGCGTGTGCAAACCAACGAGAGAGTAAACAGCTGCTGTCGCCTACGGCTAGCGGCAATGTCAGTGAATTAAAACAACAAAAATACCACAACAAAAATAAATAAAAAAATCGAAGAAGCTTTCTTCTTTCACGCGTATCTTGATCAAGCATTATTAATCTAACAATAAGTCAATAAAATAAACTACTAGTGCGTGAGATAAAGCAAAAACTTTTTATAAAAATCAAAAATCGATTCGTTAACATTGTGCCTTCAATTGCATGGGTAAAGTTATGAGAGTGAATTCATTGCCACCGCCTATCCACAAGTGCCACGCCCACGCTCGCTCCAAGCAACAACAGCAGAAACAATTGAAATTGAAAAAAACTGAAATCTATTTTATGTTCAACAATCTGTGCAAAAGAAAAACTTTAACGGATTACAGTTTATTGACACTAAAAAGAAAATCTGAAAAAGAAAATACCCATCATTAAGTGAAGTTAAAGCAAGCACATAAAATCCAAAGAAACATAAAAACATTCGTTCAAAGACATTGTAAAGGTGAGTCCAGCATACAAAGACTTTGTCCCATTGAGAGCTACATAAGTATGTGTGTAATAACTTTTGCTGAAATTATTCGTAATTATTGAGTGTCGTGTTGAAGTTTCATTAACTTAAAAATTGCACTTGAGGTAATCGACTATTCATAGGCACACATTTGTATAGTACCAAGAAACAATATCAGCAGCAAATTCACATGTATTACAGAACTCTCTCAAAACGCTCAGTTTAATTACGGCACAATAGCAACAAATTGAAATTGAAAAGAGCTTATTAATAATAAATACATACGTGCGAAATAAACACAGCATTGTGTCAAGTTTATGGTCAATATGTAAATTATTGCCTTTAGATATTGCCAATTAGTTAAGAACGTGAATTGCTTCCGCCACGAGTTCCGAGTCCAAGTGCAAGCTTTAAGCCACAGCAAACTTGACCTTGACCCAATAATTTCGCATTTTGTCAAACTAAACCAAACTAAACTAAGCCATCGCCAATTGATGTCAATGATCTTGAGCATGATAAACAACAACATGTTTTGACCTATTGTAGCCACTTGGCTGATTACGAATTTTGCAGAAAATATACACACATACAATTGTTGTTGCATATACTACTATTAACTAATTTCTATGACTTACTTTGTTCACACACCCACACTGGCTGCAATGCCTCAGCTCAATTATTGTTTGACAATTGTAATTGGGCTGAGTGCTTATATATAAATTGGCTTTTTGTTATATGCACACAAACAGACAGACAGACAGACAGACAGACAAAAAATGAAAATAAATAAATAACCAGCAGCTAGAGCTAACGACGCGTCGTTGGCCGCAGGTCTTAAGATTTGGTCAATGAGCTGTCTCGAGCTTGTCTCAGTTGCGAGTTGCACACGCGACGTTTTGGATCTACGAGCTGCGGCTGCGGCTGCCTTTGAACACGCAAATACCGTTCAGCATTAATGAATTAATTAACTGAGCGATCTATAAATGCCGCAGCATAAGTGATATAATCTAAAGCGAGCTAAATAGTATTTGAAATTATGAGCCAGGGCAGTGATAACGCGAATGAGCACAATACTAATACATACTGTGATATTTTATATATGTAGCCAAGATCGAAAGTAAGTCAATGTGTTTAATTAAAATATAGTACGTTTTGTTTATAATTCAATTGCAAGCTCATGATAAGCAGCTGCTTGCAATTTGAGTTCGTTTTTAGCTTGAGATAATTATATCTTTTGATGCCGTCGTATTTCAATTAATGTACGTGCCGCGACACGCATCTTGAGCATTGATGGGGTTCAATGTCTTGGGCTGAATTGTGTGCTTTGTATGCATTTGGCACGCGCTTTGTCGTGGCTCAAATCTTTAGGCTAATCAAGTGCGTTCTTTGTTTTACTTGCAGCTTTACTTGTGCACTCAAATCAGTCTCAGCATGGTGGGTGTCGTTGCTGACTCTACGCAGGCTGCGCAGCTGTCGTCTGCCAAGAATCCCATGATCAAGTATCTGCTGAAGCAGCGCGAGACTCATGCCAAGACACAGGATGCGGACTACTCGCACGTGTTTCGCCGCAAGACGCGCTTCGAGCTCTTTCGCCTCTCCGCCATTGCCATGGCCATTGAGTTTGCCTATGCGGCCGAGACGAGCTTTGTGTCGCCCATTCTGCTGCAGATTGGCATCGATCACAAGCACATGACCATGGCCTGGGGTCTCTCGCCACTCATTGGCTTCTTTGTATCCCCGCTGCTGGGCAGCATCAGCGATCGCTGCAAGCTGCGCTGGGGTCGTCGTCGCCCCATCATTTCTATTCTCTCCTTTGGCATCTTTCTCGGCCTCATACTCGTGCCCTATGGCAAAGAGCTGGGCGCCTGGCTGGGCGATGAGGGCTATAACTACACCGCAATGGCGCTTAATAGTAGCTTGGACAGCATCAGCGACGGCACTGCCGCTGTGGCGGCTCTGGTTGCCGGCGAGTCGCCAGCAGGTCCCTCGGCTAGCAATTTTAAGTACGCCGTTATTTTGACTATATTGGGCATGGTGCTGCTGGATTTTGATGCGGACACCTGCCAGACACCCGCACGCACATACCTGCTGGATATGTGTCTGCCCGAGGAGCAGCCCAAGGCGCTCACAATGTTCACGCTGTTTGCAGGCTTTGGCGGCACCATTGGCTACGGCATTGGCGGCATCGACTGGGAGCACACACAAATCGGAAACTTTCTGGGTGGCAACATACCCACAGTCTTTAGCCTGGTGACCATTATCTTTGTGGTCTGTTATTTCATAACCGTTTTGACCTTTCGCGAGATACCTCCTTTGATCTCATGGAACGCTTGATTGAGCTGCTTGGTCCGCTGTCCTGAGGCGACATTGGTGAGTGTAAGAGAATAACAATGCCGTCTACTACATACAGGAGACCTCCACGCTCGAGCAGCAAATGCAGGCGAGCAACAAGAGCACTGAAGCACTCCAGGGCAGCTATCAGAACAGCTACTTGCCCACGTTGCCGGCCAAGAGCGGACTGGATGTGGAGACATCCACATCGGAGCCCGAGCCGCCGGTTTCGCTGCGCGCCTATTTGAAGAGCATCTTCATCATGCCCTACTCCATGCGCATGCTGGCGCTGACCAACCTCTTCTGCTGGATGGGTCATGTCACCTATTGCTTGTACTTTACGGACTTTGTTGGCGAGGCGGTGTTCCACGGCGATCCCACAGCAGCGCCTGGCTCGGAGAAGGCCATGCTCTATGAAGCCGGCGTGCGCTTCGGCTGCTGGGGCATGTCCATCTACGCCTTCTCCTGCTCCATGTACTCGCTGTCCGTGACCAAGCTGATGAAGTGGTTTGGGTAAGTCGATCTTCCATCTTCATTCCACATTTGCATCAGTTTCTCTTCTCTGCTTTAGCACCAAGGTCGTCTATATCAGCGGCATTGTTTACTACGGCGTGGGCATGCTCATACTCGGCCTGTGGCCCACCAAGTGGGGCGTTTTGGTCTTCAGCACTTCCGCCGGCATACTCTATGGCACGCTCTTCACCTTGCCCTTCATTCTGGTGGCCAACTATCACGCCAAGAATTGTGTACGTATGCCCAAGCGATCGTATAATATTTACGCTCTAACTCTCTCCCTCTCTCTCTCTCTCTTCCTTCCTATTGCTTTGTTGCAGTTCCGTGTGCATAATGGCGAGACAGTTCCTCTCAAACAGGCTCGCGGCTTGGGCACTGATGTGGCCATTATTAGCAGCATGGTGTTCATAGCCCAGCTCATCGTATCGCTCTGCATTGGACCTCTGGTTGCCTGGATGGAGACAACTTGCGCCATTTTGTATGCCTCAACGGGCTTGTCCTTTGCCGCTGCCATTGCTGCCTTATTTGTACTTTACGTTTAGACAATTACACCGTTAGTATAACAATGTAACACATATTAAAGTTAATCAATTGGGATATTAGACAATAAAGCCATTTATGAATATCAAATAAGTTAAGTGATTTTCGTTTTTCAAAATAAAGTTAACTAAGCAGTAAGCATGCAATTGTAATTCTCTTTATATTTATTTGTAGCTGTTGTTGCAATTGAAACTAAGCATGGATTTGTAGATTATTGTCTTGCTTTCCAAGGATAGTTTCAGTTGCTATGCATGAAGACATCATATGATATCACCAAGTCATGAAGTACATATTTTTCCTCATTAGCTTCTGTGTTCAAAAATAGGATTTGCTGATTAGTTAATAAATGGGTTAGTCATGCTAGATTTGTCTCAAAAATAAAGTGATTCAACCTTGTTGCATACTTTGGTGCGCATTCTATGTATTTGATAATTATTTCATTGCATACTTTTTTTGTAAATTCTGCGCTACTCGTTTAATTTGTTGAGCATTAAACTCGCTTTGCAGCTAAGCCCAGCGGATTGTAAAGTCGCAACCCGACATTAAATATAATTGCACTATGCAGGCGGCTAATCTGAAAAGCATTTGTGCACCTAAAGAAAATTTACTTGCTGCACAGAGTCGAGGCACAACAATGCAGCGTTGCAAGAGCGGATATTAATTTTTACGCTCGTGCAAGGCATTTGAATGCAACTTTTAATTTCCTCAAGTGCAATTTTTAATACTGTCCAAGTGCTGCCAATTTCCTTACAAGCAGCGACACTCGCAGCAGCAGCAGCAGCAGCAGGAGCAGCACATGCCACAGCTGGCTTTTGCTAGTCTGAGCATGGCTAACAAGTGTTGTAAGTTAGTAAGTGTCAGAGACACATTTCCGCCGCCACTTGAGTGATAAATTGCATTTAATAATTTGAGCGCATGGCAAGTGCTCTCGAATGCAAAGGCACATAACGCAATTAAAAGCGTTTATTTGTGTCTGCAACTTGGCAGCAGTCCACAAAAAATACACACAGAAGGACTTGATATTGTGCTTAGGGCCCAAGGGCTGGTCAAGTGTGTGCCTGGTGCTTTTATTGATCGACTTGGCACTTGTGTGCCTTGCAGTGAGTCTAGACTTTATTTATATGTGTACAGATAAAACAAATAAACATTGACATAGCGCTCTCGGAACTTGACAAATGTGTGCGCAATAACTAAGCCATGGCTAACAATATTAGACTTGAAATGCTGGCAGTTAAAAGTGTCCAAGTGCAGCTTAAAATTGAAAGTATTTCATTTGAGTTGCAGCGCTGTAAAGCGTCAACTAGCGGCAGTAAAAAACTTTTGGCAATAATACGCTCGTCTTGGCGCACTCGGCGTATGCGTAATGCGGCATGGCACGCACAAAGCACAAAACAAATTGAGTTTATCGAGGGCAACAAATCTGCAGGAAGCGCACAATCATTCATCATAAGAGGCAGCAAGCATAACAGGGGCACATAGGTGTGTGGGTGTGTGGCTGTGTGGGTGGGTGAGCACTAAAAAATATTTACATTTGTCTTCGACTCAATCGCTAGGGGCCTTGCCAGCAAATCAGCAGGCAAATGTGTATACGTGTGTGTTTGGAATGTGGGTGGATGTGTAATAAGCCAAAATGCAAAAGTCGTCGCAAATCAACAAAGGTAAATTCATTTTAGATTTGATTGCGGAGTCCTTAAAACAGGAAACACGTGCAACATTTATACAAGAAATAAACTAAGCGCTGCTCAAGCTAAACGGCAAACCTCAGTGTGTCTCTGACTCTGACTCGTAGTCTGACGAAGAGCGACATAAGTCCGCTGCCAAAATATATATGTCTTTGTTTGCATATGTGTGTGTGTGTGCTCTGGCGCGTTCCAAGTGCAGTTTCCGCTTCGTGCCAAGCTCAAAAAGTCAGAGCATGCATTAGCATTGTTTACCTGCCAACAAATCTGAGCTTGATGGCGCTCAAGATAAAGCAACACTAACAATCGTGCAGGATATTACGAGACTTTGCACACATTTAGCTGTAACTGTTGCTGCTGCTGCTGCTGCTGCTGTCGCCATTTTCTTTTAGCTTTATGTGCTCAAATGCGTTCGCCGCTGCCTTCGTTGAGACTGCAGTCAATGGGCTAATAAAATCGTTGCTAACGGCATTTTCTGCACTTAATAAACAATTTGTCTTGGCATTTTAATTGGCAGTAGATTATTCTGAGCCAAGCTCGTTTACTTTATGCCAATTTATATGCATTGATGCTGCCATAAATTGCTGTTTAAGCTCAAGTCCCTTTGCATTTATCGTAGTTTTTAACATGTGAGTACTTGACACTTTTGCCGCCATTTCAATCATAATTTATATGCAAATTATTTTGGTATAATTTTTTTTTTTCCTTCGGTTTTTTTTTTTTTTTTTTTTGTGTGTGCTATAGCAACGCTTAACTGTTAACTCTTTTATTTATTTTTGTTGCCAGCGGCAAGCGCCATTTTATAAACATTTTGCGATGGAATAAAAATGGCAGCCCGCAGCAGCAGCAGCAGCAGCAACAGTAGCCGCGGAAACGGAAGATAACCAAAATGACGGTACCAAGTTCTTGCTGCCCTTCCCCTCTGCCGCACTCTCGTTACGTCTAGCAGTGTGAGAGCGACTGAGGGCATGTCAAAAAGGACGACATGTGCAATAAAGGGAAATAATATGCAAATGCAATTATAAGCAACTGGCTACGATATGAGCCAGAGTTGCGACTCATCTCCACTTGACATACAGACCGAACTGTAGCAAAATTGTTGCCACTCCACTGTTGCTGCTCAGTTTGCTGCATTTTGTTGTTAGTTTAGTTAACTTCATTTTCATAAGCATAAACAAAATCATGCGCGCGTTGTTGTATTGAAATTTGTTGCTTGGTTGCCGGCGATGCAGATTTTACATTTCAGTTAAACACCTCAATAAAGTGCAGGTTTGTTTTTTGTGCTTGCGTTGCAGTTGCAAGTTGCAAGTTGCAACAATTGCTGCGATAAACTTTGCATACAAAACTCAAATCAGGGCAACTTCATATGAGCCATAAATTAGAAGGCGACAGACAGTACGACATCCGTTAAACATTTGCAGCCTTTTGCAGCAGTTTGATGTGAAAGTTGTTCGCACCACATGGACAAGGGACAAGGGACAAGGGAGAAAGAGTGGGGTGGGCAACTCGTTGGCTGGCTGGCTGGTTGGCTGGTTAGCTCGGCCGTCTGGCTGATACATGAAATGTAATAAATTTCGTTATCTATGCATTATTTATGTCGTAATTTGGTATTTTAGCCCGAAAAACAGAAAAATGAAAAGCGTTAGGCAGCAGGACAAGCAGGACAACAGCAAAGGCTGCTGTAGCTGAGGCCCAAGCTGTCAGGCGTTTACCAACGACTTTGGTGTTGGGTCAACGTTACACATTTTCACTAAATTTCCCAGCCACCCCTGCCCCCCCTCTCTCTCTTTAACTTGCTGTGTGTATGAAGCATAAATAACACTCTACTGATGTGTGCAATTTATATGTTTACTATATAAATAAATTTGTATATAAGAATTTGTTGTTTTTGTTTTGTTTTGTTTTTTTTTGCAGTCAACTTCAATGAAATGTTGTTGCTAAGCGCTGGTAAATTGGCCGAACCGGTTTGACAAACATGAAAAACTCATATTTAATTCCTTAATTTATGTGTTAAGCACATTTAAATGTATGTGAAACTTTTTAACAAGAGTAAATTCATTTGATAATAATAATAATGAAAAAACTTTAAGCGCCAGCCCTTTTATATTTCTTTTGAGTGCAAATTGTTTATAGTTGTTATATATATTGTATGTAGGTGTGTGGCGCATAAATCGTATAAAATATGCAAAGCCATAAAAGTCGTCTGCGAACTTGGCTTTTAATGAAGCGCATCGGCCAAGTTTAAGCTTAGCCAAATAAATAAAAAATAAAGTTATGCTAATTTTTGGACAAAAGCTTGGAGTTGTTGTTTGTTAATAACGTCACAGCACTATAAACAAAGCCAAGCAATAAATTAGTTTTATTAAATCGTAAAGTCCCTGACTCTTCGAAAGACACAACTCAAGTGTCGATGCATTGTTGGCTGCTAAAAATAACACGCTGCAGCTATTTGGATTAACAATCAAGCCAACCTGATATGAACTCGTCAATACTATCACTTTCAGCATGCATAAGATATTATGTTGATTAGCCCTAATTTGTGTTCAAGGTTAGTGTTAAATGCCGTTTGTCTGGGCAGTAACAAAATACATTTCAGCACATGGCCAGACCTATGCCAAGATCTTCGGTTTCTTTGAGCACAACAAACGTTAATTAATAATAATTTGTCGTTGATAATTTGTTCATTTTATTTATCGTTATATTGAACCTAATAACTATAGCAAACATCGCAGATAATAATGAGATAATTGCTGTCTCAGCAAAGATTTCAAATATCCTTTGAGAATTGGTCTCATTTAGAATTTTATTTTTAACTATTTGTATCAATGACTCTCTTCCATGCAGCTTACGAGCCAATTTCCCTATTCAGGTTTAATTGAAACAGAACTAAGCGAAATATTTGTTTGTTGTTTTTTTTGTAATAACAATGAATTTATTTTAAGGTAAACAGTTGAATTTGGTGCTTATACGGTGGGCAAATGAGCACCCTCGGGCTGGAAACCGTTCTCATCAGCGATCCACCTAACAAGGATGGGGGTGCCATCGGGAGCGGTGTACGAGTATTGGCCTTGGACGGCATAAATGGTCTCCTCCTGATTGTTAGACGCTCTCAGTTTTCCTGATTCACTAGCACTGATACCGTTATTTGTTTCATAACTGTCAAATATATATGAAATTAATTAGTTTTTTAAGTTGCAAAGTTTTTTAAATTACAACTACATACGAAGCAGAGTGGCTCTCGGGTCCAACGTCAGATTCGTTTCTGATGACCTGGGCTAGAGACTCATCACCGATGGGTGCGGCGACAGCCAGAGCGAAGAGGGCAACAAAGACGATGAGGAACTTCATGTTGAATTGATTTGTAGCGCGATTGAAGATTCAAAGTGAACTATGCTTCATTTTGGCATCTCTTGGCGTATTTATAGTTTGCATCTTGCGTTGGTTTTTTGGCTTCTTTTGGCCCAAAACTAGTTTGATGGCCAAATTGACAATAATTTGAAAACTTAACTTGACTATGTAAATTAATGCGATCACTCGCTGAGTCTTAAGCTTAGCTAATGCATTGTGCTTACAAACATGGTAAGCATGCCTTGAGATATGCAAAATATATTTCTGCATTTGCATAAACAAACAAACATTTTAAATATGTTAAATTCACAAGAAGTTTTTGTTGCTACTGCTGCTGCGCATCAGTTGCAGTTAGAATGCTTTTAATAAGCAAAGTAAATAGTTGTTTTGAAATAAATGTCTGATAACATTAAGTAAGTTAATATTGCGACCACACACACACACATGCAAGTGTATAAGCTTTGACATTGAAGACGGCACAAGTGTTGCTGAGTAAGAAGCAGAAGAACAACTGCAATGGCACTGTCAACAACATTGTAGTAAGCGCACTCTGCATATGTGTGAGTATGTGTGTATGTGTGTGAGGGAAAATTGCATGAAAATTTTATTGGAATTTCTAGCTGTTTTATGTGGCAACGCTTCTACATACAGACTTGCCTGCCTTCTTGCCTCTGCTTGGCAGTTGATGCTGGAACTGGCAGTGGCTGCTGCTCTGCTGTCTGCTGCTGCTGTTGAATTTCGCCTCAGATGCACTTACGCAATGTTTTTCCAACATAAATTGCATTTTCTACTATTGTCAACGTGGCGTATGAATAACTTTTGCAAAATTACAACAACCACAAGCACAACAAGTCAGCCTAACACCCTAACAAGGCACAAAGCAGAGCAATCGATTTATTTTTAGCACTTGTATTTGTCAAGCACAACTTTCTTTATAGCCAGCATGCACTTGTTATTTAAAACGAACTATAAATGCACAAAATTCTGAAAAGTTTGCCTAAATAAATCAACAGAGAGGTAGTCCCCAAATAATGTCTGCATCTGCTTAGCTGGAAAGTCATTGCCAGTCGGAAACGTTAGCAGCTCGTAAGCCACAAATATGTCAAATTCATCAATGTTTAAAAACTAGTTTCAGCCCACATGTGTGAATTTATGGCATAGACAATTTAAATTCATGTTTCGGTTTCGTTTTCGTTCACATTGATTGAAAATGCAAATCAAATCAAACCAAAGCGCACTTCCTAAGCTAAAAATGTAAAAGCAGACGAAATTACAAGATTACAGCCAAAGGGCAACTTTGCGCTTAAAGCCAAATTGTGCGCTCAGATAGCTTGTTGGGGATTTTCTTTTCAATTCGCTGCAGTCCGAATCCAAGTGCGAGTGCGAGTGCGAGTCCGAGTCAGAGTCCGATTATTTTTCAAAATGCATTTAACTCACTTTGTCATAGTTCGTAAATTTGAAATGTCATGGCGACTGTCAACTGTCGACTGGCACACAACCTTGTGGCTTTCAACTGACATGCTGCACATGTAGTAGTTGCTGAGACTGCGAGTCAGACAAGGCAAGTCCAAGCTATGCTACGCATCCAAGCCAAGAGATGCGCCCTCCCGGCCTGCCTGTTGCACACACACACACACACACACACACACACACACACAGAAACATGTCACTAAGTAGAAGTGTTCTAAATCCAGCCAGAACTGGAAATAAAACACAAAACGATGGCAGATAAAAAAAATACAGACAAACTGCAAGCTGAAAAGAAAAACTGGACAGTCAAAAGTCAGAGACTGTCAAGCTAAAAATGCTGATAAATGAAAGCTTCAAATATAAATGCCAAAATTACACACACACAGAGACACACACACGCTCGAATGCTAGCAAAGTCTCTTAAATCAGCGCATATATTATGTACAATGTACAATGTTTATGTAGCTTCAACTTTAAGCTTAAATATACTGCTTGACTTTAATTAAGCATACGCCCCGGTCGTCAGTCAATTTACATTAACATTTACATTTACATTTCTTTCTCTGTTTGGTTTACGGCAACTTTAAGCGCTGGGCGTCGCATTCAATTTACCGCTGACAAATAGTTATAAAAGCTATACGATTTTGTTAACCTGTTCACACCAAACGCTGGTCGCACACCGCAAATAAATTATTTCTTATCAAACTGAACTGGCCGCAAAAGTTTTTGTGTCTAACCTAAACCCAACTGCAGCGAATTCTATCTGCAATTTCTTTTGCTAGTTTCCCCTTTTTATTTTTATTGTCACTCGATAATTTGTAGACGACTGTCGTCATGCCGTAAATTGTCTTTGGCAGGCGACCTGCTATATGTATGTCTATATGTATGTTAGGTAGTCACAGTCGTCGGTTGGGGGTCAGTGCGAGCAGTTTGCCAAAAACTTTGGCCCAGGCACACGCTGGGCACGTGGGTGCGCGGCCAAATCAACAAGCAATTGTTGCAGATAAAACACGTTGCCCACCGCAAACTGTTCATTGTGGCAGATTTTCAGATTTCAGCCTGTAGCAGCACAGCAGCACAGCAGCCCAGCAGCCCAGCAGTCAAGCAGCGAAGCAGTTGCCAAAAAAGTTTTAATTTTATAAAAACAAACGGCAAGTAATGGAGAGACAGCAACAGCCAAGCTGAGGGGCTAAGCCCAAGCCACAGTTTAATGAAACGAACATTATAAAGCAGCAGCCAGTTTAATAAACATAATTACAGCTGAAGCTCGCAAGTTTATGAAAGCGACTGACAAAATGTTGATTATGTCTTTGAAACGTGTTATAAACTGTTATATAACGAAGACTTAGCAGGTTACTTAGGTTTGTGTCTTAGGTTTGTGTCTTTGCTAAGTAGCAGAGTACAAAATAATGTTAACTATGGACACATGTAATGTTAAATTTTGAGCACAGGTGACCATTTTTGGTCATATGGGCAAGCGAACGAGCTTTTGGACATTTAATTTTTTTCTAGGCCCACAAAGCTTCTCTCGAAAGCTATTCAATAAAAAAGTTGGGAAATTTCAACGACACAAAATATACGTATATTTCAACAAGAACGCATTCAAGTTCGGCGATACCAACTTTTTGATACACAAATTAGAAATGCAGTTGCTTAGGCAACGGGGGCAACGGGCAAATGAGCACCCTGGGGCTGGAAACCGTTCTCATCAGCGATCCACTTAACATGGATGGGGGTGCCATCGGGAGAGGTGTAGCTGAAAGAGCCCTGGGCAACATAGAGAGAGTGCTCGCCCTGTCCCTGCAGGTGTCCGGACTCCTCAGCGGCGATGCCGTTGCTGGTCTCATAGCTGTAAGCGTAACGGAGTAACGGAGATTGTTAGCCAATTGCCAATTCAGAATTGATAGCCAATAGATAGGCCAATACTTACGCGAACTTGTGGCTCTCGGCGCCAACATCAACGTCGGAACGCACAACCTGGGCGGACGACTCATCACCGGTGGGGAGGAGAAGAGATCGTCAGAGGAGACCACAAGCAGAAGAGAGGAAAGTCTGATCACCAGAGAAATAAAACTGATTTTATCGAGAGAATAAATTTCTCTGCTGCGCAGTAATATTTCAAAGAAAAAGCTGCAACACCAAGTAAATATTCAAGTAAAAATCAGACAAAACGGAATAAACTTTACATATAAAAAAGCTCAGAGAGAGACAGGTCTAAACTCTGTCCAGCTTGGCGGACAATAATGTGTCGCCATACACAGTATAATCTAATCAACCAATATTTCTGCACTGAATATTGTCTCAAATTTCAATTACAATGAAAATAATGATCGCAGAAAACAATATTATTTTTGCCACAAAGAAATTTCAAACGAACAAAAAATTACATTCAAATGATTCGAATCACAAAATAGAACGACAATGTCGCCGAACAGCTTGAGTAACATATCAGTAGACAAATTTTTGTCGAGAGAGAGTATATGTAGAGAGAAAAGTAGTTAAACTGTGCAAATTTAAAATGAAAGCGACAATATAAATCTGATAATAGAAATGCTATCTAAGTACTAGAGAGTATATTTCTGGTTCGAGAACATAAATATCATACAGAATTTCTTGGAAAACGCTACTCGAAAGAAATATATTTCCACGAATAACAAGAGTTATAAAAGTTACACACACATTGTCACGAATTTCATGTGTTCAAAAACAAATGTAAAGGAAAATAAATTATTCAACTTGAAATTATCTTCGAAAAAAATATTAACACAGAATTTTCGGGAAAAAATTTCATAAAATTTTCAAAATCAGTTCGGCTCCCTAAATATAAATTTATAAATTTAAATAATTAAAAATTTCTGGAGAGAGAGCTTACGATAACACATCTATGTCTCAATGATATACAAAGTCTATTGAGAAATAATTATGGCACCGAAAACAACTCAAAAACATTAATTCGGACAGATAACAGTACGTCCTAGGAATCAGAGAGCACATGCGACGTCGAGAGAGGCGTCAAAAGTACAATCTTTCAATGTAGAACATATTTTATACCGGGGAGCAAGAGCGTCGGCAGCGAATGCATAGCGGCCTCAGCAACGACCGCACCCCTGCTGTCTATAATCAGGTTGCCAGTGTGAGCGCGGATAATCCCATGTATTCATTAAAATATCTCTAAATATATATGTAACACTACAGATAATATCTTCCCTTTAGTGAGTCATAATATATATTACTTCTGATTATATAAATGATTCAATAAAAATTTCAAGACACAGAGACTATGTTTCCAGGCTTTTATTATTCATAAAAAGATAATACTAAAAAAAATACAATATTTTATCGCTGAGATACTATTTCGACATATAAATATATTCTTGCTATAATAATGATATCATGAATACTAATTTAAATAACATATATAGAGATAAATCAATAAAAATATCAGGTCAATTAAAATTCTGTCTCAAATTAAGTGGAAAAAAAATGTTAAATCAGCTATTATTCAAAATTATTTCACTGATATGATATCATATCAAAAATGATTTATTCAAAAAAATTTGGGAAAATTTAATATAGTTCAAAAAATGTAAAAGAAATTCTAAAATAATTTATATATCGTACTAAAAATATTTAAAAAATTTCATCATCAAAATATAATTCTATAATTATAATATAAATTGTTTCGATAAATATTAAATATAAATATAAATGTTAGAGAAAAGATAAACATCAGAAACACTAGCATACAATAATGTAAATATGTTCAAGTACAAATTGTATCATAATATTTGCATGATAAATACAATAATTGTTAAATTCGGGTAAAGTATAAATAATATATAAATTTCAGTGTATATATGGTTATCAAACACAAGAAACAGCTGTTAAGACATGTTCGCCAATGCGAACATACGACTTGAGTGAGATAAAAGAAGTTGTCTTATATTGTGGGTTAATATCGTCCATATTTCCATCGAATTTACGAGATTTGGATACAGAGTATCTGAATAGACAGATCGGAGGAGAAAAAATGAAAATACAAAAAAGTATCAACAAAAAAATTATAAAAAAAAAAATTTTTTAAAAAATTTAATAAAATTTTTTCGCATCAAGAGTCGCATATGATATCTATATGTCCAAAATAGTGATAGAAGCTAAGAGAGACTAGAATCAGAATGTACTTTAAGTCCGATAAACATTTATTACTTATGAGAAAAAGTTTCAAAGATAATTGCTCAACATAAAATTAAAATTGTTCAATAAAGAAATATGAGTGTGTTAAGCAAAAACTTTATCAAGAGAGAATCACCTTCGCTAAATATGATTCTAATAAAAATTGTTAAATAGATAAAATGTACAAAGATATTAAAGGATGCATCAAGAGAGAGTGTTCGTCTCGCGCAATATCTTTTTGGCGACTAATAAAAATACTCAATGACACATCAGAGAGAGATAGAGATGAATTCTTTCGGACAATAGCTCCACATATTACTGGTACAACATGTAAGCTTTGTATGCGCCTTATCCCAATTTAGACAGTTTCATATTAAATTTGTTCCGCAGGGATAAAATTTTATTACGGCGCATAGAGAGACAAATGTTTTATAGAATAGGCCGTGCATTATATAGAGACTGATATCTAACCTCAAGAGAGTCGTTAAGAATAGCACATGCTGCATCCTCACAAAAAATGAAAAATCCGTAAATTATCTAAAAAAAATTTCATACACGCGGTAAAACAATTCCAAACAATGTCATAAGGAAACACATATACAACGCAACTATGCTCACAAAAGTTGGGCTTCAAAACACTAGGTGATCAAGGGTTAGAATGTCAATTTAAAAATGTAAGCGATTGAAAAGCCAACACATCAGCTTGAGGTCGCTTAAAGCAAACCCAACCTTGAGTTGCCGTAACGTACTTACTATGCTGTCTACAATTTGTGTGCTTAGAACAAGACGCATTCGCATTTGAGTGAAGCGACAGTTAAATGAATTCATTTCCACTATATACGTGTTGATTTGATAAAATGTCAACATTGTTGCCTTGGCTGATACTTGAAAAACCAGAGCGTATGAGTGCTATGATGATAAACGTCAAATATTTGTATATGCTTCAATAATATCCTGTGCGAATGCAAAGAGTATGAAATTTAAATACACTGAGCACAAATGCAAAATGACAGACACCTAAATTATGCTGCTATTTAACTTTGCCTCAGTTTGCACGTCTCTGCCTGTGGCTGTGTGCGTGTGTGTGTGTCCGTGTGTGTCAACTGTCAACCTTTGTCAGTCGATTTGCTTGTGAAATGCTAATCCAGTTAGGACGACTGCGACGCTTGCCTGCTTTAATCAGTGAAAATGAGGAAAGACAGCCCAAACGGAAACTTGTGCGTATGACTGCAAAATTCCATTTCCGCCTGCTGCTGCTGTTTGTGTTGGTATTAGTGTGTTGGTATATGTGTGCAAATAAGAACAATTAACTGACACTGCGCGCTTTTAAAGTTACACTCGCAAACGCATATAGAGAAGTACGTAGGTAGATTAAGTATACGCACTAGACAGTCATATAATATATGGCCTGCTTCTGTTTACGATGACAAGGCAGCGAAATGAGGCCAACCAGAAACCCATTCAACCAATGCCAATCAATCAAAGCGCACCAAACTCACACTTTACGCTTTTCTCTCTCTCTCGCTGTCTCTCTCTCTCTCTCGCTCTCTCTTTCTCTATTTACATTTTGTTTGTGCAACATTTTTTACTGCCTCTGCTTGCTTTTAATAAGCTCGGTCGCTGAATCTCTCTCTGGCTCTAGCAGCAGCAGCATCATCATCATTGCCGCTTGCCTTTGCTCGCTGTATCGCTGGCATAGGCAAATCCCAAAACACTCGCAAAACTTGCCACAACACAGCGCAGTTTAATAAAATATTTATAAATTCCTCAAACGCATCCCATGGCATATAAAAACACGCTTGGGCAACTCCTCGGCATCGACCCAAACCAAATCCAACAGTTGGGCACTAGAAAAAGCGTTGAGGTGCCAGTGCCGGTGCCGGTGGCGATGCCTGGCTAACTGTTGGTCGAATTGCCTTTGCAGTTTTTGTATTCATATGCGAGTGACTGATAGCATTTGAACTTGAATTCAGCATTTCCGTTAACAATAAATTTTGTGCAAAAACTTTTGACCTATAAATACGCGCAAAAAATTAGTAAGCCAGTAAAACGAGTTTGCAACCTGTTGTTGACTTGCGAATTGTGTCAAGAGTTTTGATAATTAGCCAAAAACTCTGCACCAAATGCTGCCAGCATATTTAGCAAACTGGTTCCTTAACCAATTCATCTACGCTGCCAACAAATTCGCAAATGACAATTGACGTAAAAGACAGTTATAATTTTAATACAATTTACTGTTGTTAATCGATAAATTAATTAGCTTAACAGCAGGTGCTATTTATAATTCTTCAGCGTAGTTCAATTGAGGGTTATACAGTTATGTACATATGCATATTGATCAGTTGCTTACTCGTTATGTTGAGCTGTATATTCGTTTTGCTTAATTCGATTATCGTTTATTTGCTTCGTTCTTATTATTTAAAGAAGCATTCAAAAAATTAATAAGAATTAAAAGAATAATTAAACATAAATTTCTAGAATATCTAGTTCGTGCTTTCACATTGATGAATAGATCAATGGTACTTATTCTGAAAGATTTAGGCAGCTGATTTCGATAAAATAACACATGTAGATTTGAGATTTTAGAATAACGTTCGATTTATTTGTTTTCAATGTTTAGTTGTTTAGGCGACGGGGGCAACGGGCAAATGAGCACCCTGGGGCTGGAAACCGTTCTCATCAGCGATCCACTTAACATGGATGGGGGTGCCATCGGGAGAGGTGTAGCTGAAAGAGCCCTGGGCAACATAGAGAGAGTGCTCGCCCTGTCCCTGCAGGTGTCCGGACTCCTCAGCGGCGATGCCGTTGCTGGTCTCATAGCTGTAAGCGTAACGGAGTAACGGAGATTGTTAGCCAATTGCCAATTCAGAATTGATAGCCAATAGATAGGCCAATACTTACGCGAACTTGTGGCTCTCGGCGCCAACATCAACGTCGGAACGCACAACCTGGGCGGACGACTCATCACCGGTGGGGGCGGCGAAGGCCACAGCGAAGAGGGCAGCGAATACAATGATGAACTTCATATTGATTAGATCTGTTGCGCGTTTGACGATGCAAAGGTAACTATCTTCTACAGGCAAACCCCTGCATATTTATAGCAGCGCGGCTCCGCAGCTTGCACATGTGCGCAAACTGGTTTCAACCTTGCGCGCTGATAAAATTTCAAATTAAATTTAAGATCGGTATGCAAATTTTTGCACAGATTCGCCAAAAATTAATTCAGTGCAAAAACTAGCCGCAGAGCCGCTGCTGTGGATATTGTTGTCGCTTATGCAAATCGCCGACGATGCGACAAATGCGATGCTTGCCAAAAATTATGCATGATCAATGAAAGTATTTGAAAGCAAGTTCAAGAATATAATGTCAGCAGACTCGGTTGTGTCTTAATTGGGCATAACTGGTTTTTAAATGTTGGCTTAGGTCAAATGATCGCGTTAAATGTTAAACGCAGACACAATTTGCTTATGCAATGCCTCGATACAGTCGGAGATACAGTCAGCCACAGCTGTATGCGTACACTGGCGCACAGATAGACATTTGACGCTGTCAACGCCCATCATCTGCAGAGATCCACGCACTACTTGTGCATGTGTGTGTATGCAGAGCATGTAGCATACTTATGAGCGCAGCAGGCTGGCAGACAGGCCCACCTGGTAATGGCAAGAACAGCAGCCAAGGCTCTGGGCATCCTCATCATTCGCTCGTTTTATATTTCAACATGGCTGTATGTCATTTACTGGTCCCCAGCTCTCGCCTCCTCATGCTCTCACACGCTCGCTGGATAGCCGTAGTTGGGCAACGTTATAAGCTACACACACCCTCTCGGCATACTAAGCAGCCAGTCGCATCATCATTAACACTACAGCCAAGCCAGCCAGTCCTGGCAGCAGCAGCAACTACACTTACACCTTTGGTACTGCTGCTGCTGCTGCTGCGCGGCATAAATTAATAAAAATTTCATGTGCCAAATAATTACAATTAACATGAGTTCTTAATTAAGAGCACAACGCTGGCTTTGGCGCCGCAGCAACTCTTCACTCTCTTCTTCTGCCGCTTCTGCTTCTTTGTGCTGCTGTTGTTGTTGTTGCTGTAATCATTTGCTGCCGTCCTTGTTGCTGTTAATAGGCTCGTTCATTTGTCGTCGACGACGTCGTCGTCGTCCTGGCGCACCTTTAATGCAATACAACACACTCGGCTGCGTTCGGTGCTCGCTGTTCGGTTCGTTAAATCGCTTCGGCAGCTCATTGCTCGCTGCTTAATTTTCTGCCTGCCAGCTATATTTTTGCCCCGCCTCTGATTCTGTACTTGTTTTTTTTTTGTTTTTGCAAATTAAGTGTCGATATTTTATGTGCCTGTTCGTTTAATTAAAAATGCCAAAGGTTAACGCATGGCGAGCTTGTTGTTGTTGCCCCACTGTGCAGCTCAACCGGCACATTTATGAATTATATTTATTTAGCACATAAAGATTTGAGCTTAGAGTGCAGGGCGGGCTTAGGTTGCTGCAGCTTTTGCTGCCCTTTTGCTGCAACTACTGTGCGTATACTTGATATGCCAAGAGTATTGTGCCCGCTTGAAAGCTTGAGCGTTTAGCTGAGTTTTGTAAAAGTTTGACACAGGTCTATTAATAGCTGCTGGCCGTTGAGTTATGCCAAGTGCCGCTTTGCATGCTCAACTATTTTTCGGGGGGCGCATTTTATTTATTTTCGTTTTTTACAAACATTTTGCAAGGCTTAAGTTGGCCTGCAGCTTTGCAAATGAGTTTTGTGCCTTGCGCTTGGCAGCGTAATGAAGCCGGAAGTGCCTGACGTTCATCGCTCAGCGCTGTAATATAAAGCTGGCTGACTGGCTGGCAGAATCTGTTTTTAATAGTAGAAGGCCAGCGAGTAAGAAGCATCATCAACGGCTGGCCCCTGGACAGAGGCAGAGGCAGAGGCTGAGGCAGGTATATAAACTTTTAAGAGCGCATATGCGGGTCACGCAGCTTATGCAAGTGTGTGTGTGTGTGTGTGGAGTACATGACTAAATCATAAAACTGTCCAATGTTCGGACGCTGAAGCTGATGAAAGATCAGACAACGCCCACACACACACACACACACGCGCGCACACTTACAGCGAAAAGTGAAAGACAAGCTGAAGTGCAGGCTGCAAATAAAACTGCCAGCCAAAAGTGTGAGATACTTAGCACAAAGCCAGGACAGGACAGGACAGCAGAGCAGAGCAGAGCAGCACAGCATGGGAAGTCACTGACAGCGCCAGGCGAGAGTGAATGGCAGGCAAACAGAAAAGGAAAACCCATCGCATATACACAGACACCAGAGACGAATACAAGGTAGGAAGTAAACAAAGCCGTGTGCTTGACAAGGGGGTGAAGTAAGTGATGTGAACTGAAACTGAGCTGAAGCTCAGCTAAACGCAACGCAGCGCAGCTTTGACTAGGCAACCTAGCGACCAACTGACTGACATAAATATGTAAACAAATGTCAAACTGACAGCCACACACATACACACCAGGAATCTCACTCTCTCTCTCTCTCTCGCTCTCTGTCTATCGCTCTCTCGCTCAGTTTGTTTGGCTAGTGGGAAAGTGAGTCCGTCAGTATTTGAGTGTGGCTGTTATTGTTGTTCAAGTGGCGAGGTTGACATTTTCTGCTGCACAAATGAAAAATGCATGACAAATGGCCCCAAAATGCTTACAGGCGAGCACCGAGCGCCGAGCACCGAAAAAAGAAGAAGCAGAAAATAACCAAAAATAAAGTAAAGCACAAAACTTTGTGCAAGTTTTTCTTTTTATTTTTGCCTTTTTGCGCAATATTCAACGCTCAGCTCAAAAGTGATAAAATGCCAGGAAATATGAGTAAAAACGCGCAAATAATTCACACACACACACACACACGCAGACACAGAGACACTTACACAGAGGTATAAGTATACGGTAAACGCGTGCGGCAAAGGCAAACAAATAAGCCCAGCGACGACATCTAACAGATGCGAGCAGCGCGCAAGCTGAAGGCATAGCCTGTTCGGGGGGTTGGGGGTGGTTGGGGTGGTGCATGGTTAGCTGCTGTGACTGCGGCTGCTGTTGCCTGGCATCAGTTTCTTGACGGTGATGGCCGAGGCTGCTATTTCATATTTGAGCAAGGTGAGGCTGTGCGCTTTAATGACGTCATAACTCAAAGCCCAACGCCGTGCAATGGCCGCTAACCCGAACACACACACGCATGTCCTTCGGCTCTCTCTCGCACTCGCACTCGCACTCGCTCTCGCAGCTCACGAGTGCGCGCTCTCTTGTGCGCTCTCGCAGCATCTTTTGGACAAAGCGACAATCTGATTATCTCAGCTGCAAGCCACCGCGTTCGCTCTCTCGCTCTCGCTCTCGCTCTGCCTTGCTGGGCACCTGTACAACAATGCGTATGCTTGATATACACATGCCGGCCTTTGTTTGTATGTGTGCGTGTGTGCGTGCTTTAGTTGTATTTGTTTACACAGCTATATATTAGTTTTTATTATGGGACACTTTTGATTTTTTACTTGATTTATTAATGAGAATTTATGGCTGACAGCCCAGCTTCATATAATGAAAAAAGCCTTTCGCTCGCTCCTTCATATTCATATCAGCAACAAGAGTTATTACGCCCTGGCAATAAGCCTGCACTTTTTGTTATGCAGCTATAATTTAACTTTAAACTTGCACTTGGACGCGGGCGCGAGCTTGGGCTGCCCACACAGTGCGCATTCTGATTGAGTTGAGGGCAAATATTTGCCAAAGATAATCAAATAGCGCATTACTCTAATTGAACCTGTGGCTACGCAAATCGCCAAATCAAAGCAGCAGTACATTGTGTGTGATTAATAAATTAAAATTGTGGTTTGCTGCTGACTTCCTGACCACTCACCTGGCCCCAATTAATTAAGCCAAAATGATTAGCTAAATGTGAATGCATATCGTGATTAGGCCAGAAAACCGCAAAATTACATGCTGTTGATTTTACAAAAGGCCCAAATGGCGACAGCGACACTTTGGCAAAAGAAGAGCAAAAAAAAAAAAACCATTATGCTAATTTGTATAAGCAGCATGTTTTCTGTTGTTGTTGTTGTTGTGTTGTTGTTGTTGCTGCTGCTCTTCAAAGACGCTGATAATACAAAAGCAGATTTTGTGGTGTGGCTGCCTGCAATGAGGCAAAAACATTGTATAAATAAAAGTTCGTATATGTGTGTGTGTGTGTCTCTTTCTGTGTGTGTGTGTGAAGACAAAACACAAGAGCTAAAATAACAGCAACAACAACAACAGCAGTGAGAAGCAGCATGACTACAAGTGAATGTAAAAATGAAAGAAAAGGTCACGCACTGAAAGCTAAGCAGCATATAAAATGAAAATGGCGCATACACACACACACACAACCAAGCGCACACACACACAACCAAGCGCACACACACACACATAACACAATAACAGTAAAAATAAAAATAAAAATGGCAACCACAACAATAACAACAAGTAAAACAAGCTCAAGTCAACAGCAACAACAAGTGGACGAAGCCAGCGCTCACACACACGCACGCACACCACTAAACAAAACACAACTCACACATGTATTTAACCTCAGATTAAGCGCATAGCATAAGCGAGCTGCTGTGTCTGTATGTGTGTGTGTGTGCGTATGCGTGTGTGTGTTGCTGACAACAAAAATATAATGTTGCAACAAAAATTAAGTTGAGTGCGTGGCGCTGGGAAATTGTTTAGTCCTGAGGTGTAAGAAAACTGAGCGCACACACACGAACACACGCACACACATACGCAGCACACATGCGTAGCAAAAAGCAGAAAAAAAAGCAGCTGAAAAAAAAAACAAAAGATTGAAATCTACAAAGCAAACACAACGCGTTGCGGGCAGACACAAAAGCGCGCGAGGCGGCAGCGCGAAACAACAAAGAGACAATGAGAAGAGAGGAGCGAGAGTGAGAGCAGTGAGATAGTTGAAGAGAGCAGCTGGGCAGCATCTGCAGTCTGCACTCTCGCTCTCTCTCTCTCTCTGTCACTCTCTCTCTCTTGCTGTTTTACTGAAAATTCCCGGGCAAACGCTTGCGCTGTTCGCTCGTGCAACATTGTTGTTGTTACTAACAGTAGTTGCTGTTGTTGTTGTTATTACCGAGGCTGCTGCTGCTCAAAACATTAATAAAAGTTGCCATTTTTCGGCAACTCGCGGGGGGGTGCGCGGTGCGGCGGCTGTGCGTTTTACCTGCGACTGAGCGCTAGCCGCTGTTCATGTTGCCTTTTATGCGTTCAAAAATTCATGCAACCCAGCCAAATTATGTATACGCCCCGTAAGGTAAGGCACAGCCAGCAAAAGCAAAGCACGCTGCTATGCCACAGCCTTGCCCAGCCGAGTAAAAACTTATTTTCGGTGCCAGGGCTAGCCAATTTGCGCGCTAATGGCACGTCAGCCGCCTAATAGCAGCAGCAACAGCAACAGTCACAACAGCAACAACAACAACAACAGCAAGAGCAACAAACATAATAATAATAACAACAACGACCGCGCCCACAAGCCTAATGCTGCTAGCTGGCAGGCAGTGGCTGTATTTAGGGTTTAGGTTTTGCGTTTGTCGCCTCGCTTTAAAAATGTAAAATGCCAGAAAGCGAAACTAGCGAAAAGTTCAACAACAACAACAAACAGGCGCCATTTTCAATGCGCTGTTATGGTCGCTCGCTCTCTCGAGCTGTGTGTGTGTCTGTGTGTGTGTGTTTGGGTCACACTAATAATTTAGTAACAGGCAAAAGGACGTCGCCTTACGTCGTTGCTACATACAAAGTGTACAACAAAAAAAATAAGAAGAGCGCTGCTGAGGCGTAACATGCGAAAAGTGAAAGAAACATTTGCACTTCCTGCTCTTTTGTATGCTGCGCTTTGCGCTTAACCCCACCACGCACCCCGCCCTGCCCACAGCCCACAGCCCACATTGCCAGCTTGTTTATGTTGTTGCCTTGCTTATGTCTCGCATTTTTTACAGCATTGAATTGCTCGCTGGGCGGGTCAGCAGCAGCAGCAGCAGCATCTCCAGCGCAAAAAGTATTACAAAATACAATTTTTGTGCTTCTTCTTCTGCTGTTTTGTTTTTTTTTTTACTTTTTGCTGCTTTTCATTTTTGCTTCATTGACAAAGCGAAAAAATGTTGTTGTCGCCTACATTTTAGCTTTCTTCTTTTTTTGTTCTGTGTAACATATACAAACTTTTTTTGCACTCACTGTGCATCGCACATGCACATTTGTTCCTATGTCCAGCTGCTAAGTGCGCGAGGCGGCCATGTTCATGACACGCCCACCCATCAAATCGCCAGCTGGCAATGGCGAGCGAGCGTATACTCTACGCTACGTAATCATCCTGGCGATGATGACGGTCTTGATGATGGGCTGCTGCTGGGAGCAACGTTGCTGCCGCTGCCGCCGCTGGTGCTGCTGCTGCTGCTGCTGCTCTTGTTGTTACTCTATGTGGCACATTAAAAGATGGCACAGCAGAGACCAACACATGCTAAAAATCTAGGTGGGCGGCCTAACGCCTCCATATCATGCAGTGAGGCACACACACACACACTCAGAGCAACATGCACGTAAAATCACATTTATTGCTTCTTAGGCACAGTGCACTGTGGATAAAGAGTGACAACTTTTGGCACATATAAATGCAACAAACTAAAGTTAGATATAATAAATATTAAGGTATTAAGTTTAGCATATTAGCAGTAACTTAACAGTAGCTGCGGATTAACAGAAAGAGAAACTGAATAGAACAAGTAAAACAAGAGAGAACAGCTGAACACGGCTAGAGTGTAGTATATAGAAACTAATGACACTTAAGTTTAATTTAATATAAAAATAAGCATCTCGATCCAATAAATTTATATTTGTAAAACCGAACTAATTATCATTCCTAGTAAGCGCCAGGACTTTTGTGTATTTTTTTAAAGAAGCAATAAGCATTGAAACCTGTACCCGATGATTTTTACAACTTGGAGTTCATAAAATTTTATATAAAAAATCACACAACAAATATGAATAAAGAATTTTAGTTTCTTTGCCTTTATTGCTGTTGGACCACGCCTTCAACCTCTTCCACTTTAAACGGATTATCGCATGCACTTCTCCAAATATTATAGGAAATATTTTGTTAATTGCATGCACTAATACAAATGTATCAAATCCACGAAAGGTTCCCAACTTGTTATGCCACTTCATTAATTTGCGAGCTACTAAAATAACTTAGGCTAGATTCCATCTACTGCTCAGCAGCTTAACTATGATTGTTGTAGCACTCAAATTCCATTTGATTTTATACCAATTTATTACAAATATTTTATCTAGCTGCAATCTGCTTCATTTTTCTTCATCTCCTTACAACTGACTTCGAAAGCAGCGAGTTTTAAACACATTTTGTTGTAAGTCCATGAAAATTGATATGCAATTGAAACATTTTGTAGCTCTCGCTCAAATATGTGGCCCACTGTGCGCACTTGGCTTGACTGACAGAGTGTCCCGTCGCAGCCTTGCGTTCCTGCTGTTCAACAAATGGAAATATGTGTGGCGAGGCAATTTCTTTGCTGTTGTTTTTGTTGTTGTTGGTGCTGCTGTTTTTGTTTCCCTTTTGTTTCGAACTTGTCGTTGTTGTCGTCATTGCCCCCGTTCCGCTGCCGCTCCTCAGCTGCCAAACCAACGATCTGACTCTGACCCGAGCCAGAGTGTGAGCATTGTGCTGTTGCAGGCCTCGATTGTCGCTGTGAGCGCCCCGAGCATAGACAATTTTAATGAATTTGCAGCGCCTCGCTCGCCCCTACGACTGCCAGGCCCACTGTCAGGCCAACCATGTAGAATAATCTGGCACAGCAGCCGCCATGGGAGGAGTACGAGCAGCAGGAGGAGGAGGAGCAGGAGCAGGAGCAGCAGCCGCCGCAGTGGTAGCAAAAGGGTTAAATAAGCGGTTAATTATGTGTTTAAAATTTCTGACATGACGCAGTGCAAATTATTTATTTACATTTTATTTTTAGCGCATTTCGTATGTGTTTGTCTGTGTGTGTGTTTATGAATATGCAGAATATGAAACGCAATTTGGCAATACGTATGTATATCAAATTGCTAACCACGTGGCGTATGTGTAATGTTAAGTCACGTAACATAACGCTGCTCGCCGCTAGTCAGGCATGACGTATACGCAACGTGTGCGCAACGAGCCAGCCAGCCAGCCAGGCAGCCTGCGAGTACGTTGGCCAAAAACTTTTCCAAAAGTATTTATCTTTTTGGGTCACATTTTATAGCGGCCATTTTATATGCGTTTCATTTGTCGATGGCCTGGCACACTGGCCATGCCATTTTGCACTGGTGACCACTTAATTTGTCCTTGGGCGCGCCACACAGCTGCCGCTCCAACTAGCTCCAAGTGTAATTAATAACTTTTGTTTGCATAAGTGACCCGCAAAAACACAACAGCAACAACAACAACAACAGCAGCAGCAGCAACAACAGGCGCCGCGAACGTGCAACGAGTCCGAAACTCAAATAAAACAAGCGCATATATTAAATTAGCAAATTGAAAGTACATGTTCTGTTTTGCTTTGTTATGCTTTTATTCTGCTGCAAAGTCTTAATATTGCTGCCACTGCGGCAGCTCCAATAATTAAATTGTCTATGCTTAACACATAGACAGCTTGGGCCATAATTCAAACTGCCTTTTGGGCAAGGCCATGGCGCATAGTACAGATTATAGTTAAAATGTGTTCAACAGCCAAAGCGTAGCGTAAAAATTGCAAAAGTACGCAGGCCACAGGCATTTAAATGCGAACAACATAAGCCAAGTCAAATATTGAAAATACGCAGCAGCACGTGCGCGGCTTTAGCTTAAACTAAATGTTTCAGCTGGAATCATTGTAAAGATGCTAAAGCTAAAGGCAATGGCATTAGCACGCCCTAGAGTGAGATGCAGACTCAACCGCCCAGTTGCCCCAAGACCTACCTAACATAATCGGGATTAATTGTCATATAGAGCTATTCAAAAAAAAAAAAATAAGTACAATATTTTAAGTACATAAATTTTCTGGTTTCCAACTAAAATGTCTAATATCAGCATTTTTTTTTTTGTTATTTCCTATAAATTTTTATATATTGATCTATGTTTTTATTCAATGACTCAGAACAAATTTCTGCTGCTACACTGCATCTAAAGACATAAAGTGATTAGAACTATGAAATAAATGTTTTTAAGTGTTTTAAATTACTTTTAAGAATTAAGGAAATTTTTTTATAAAATAAAATTCTTATTTATTGAATTGTGTATTTTGGTGTTAAATTAGTTTGCTATTACCTGTGGCAACTTTACCTAATTATATTTTACTAAATTATACTAAAGTATACTATAATAATACTAATAATAAAATAATACTATAATAGGATATGAGAATAAATGGTTATAAACCTAGTTGATAAGTCTTGGGGGTGTTGCCTCTTGTCTTCTAAGTAATCAATGATTTTTTTTGGATACATACATAAACAATATTTTATTTCAAATGCTTATATAACATGTATCAATTGGAATCTTAACTTATTCTAAAATTGTTAATATTCATTTTTTATAACAACTCACATTGTAGACAATCTATTAATTTATGACTTTGAAAAAATCAATTAAGTTAGTTGCCTCTAATTAGGAAAATGCAAAGTTCTAGAAGCAAATCGTATTGTAATTGTTTTATTTAGTCAACTCAGGGCATATATTAAAAATAAAATGTGCAGTCTAACTCACATCATTGGCTTCGTAATCCTTGACGATGAAGCAGCTTAAAACAGCTTAGCCACAAGCTTGAGATCATTTGCACCAATCCTTGATATTAATTGGTATAAGAGTCAAGCTAATGCGCACTCGATCTGCGACTAACAGCTGAGAGATATACCAAAGATATCGGCGCACATTTAAATGATTTATAAATTGTACTTTGACATTTTACTCGGGCTTGAATAAATTGTATGGGAATATACTTATTTGAGTTGAAATTTAACTTTAGTTGTCACTTGAAAATGTCATCCATTGCTGTCACACTGTGACACAGTCAAATCACAATCAGAATTCGCATTCACACAAATTGTTTGGCTTGCTGTTATTGTTGTTGCTGTTGCTGTTTGGGCGTTTCAAGATTTCCGTTTAAATAATTCAAAATTTGTCGAAATGACAAATTACCCAGCGCGCTGGTTGCATGTGCTTCATTAATTTGACGCTGTCGCTGTGTACACAGACACACACACACGCACGCATACGCACACAAGCATATACATACATATGCGTGGAGAAAAGCGCAGACAATTGCGTAGCGGAAAAGCGCTGCGTGGCATTTCATTTTCATAAATTTTGGGCAGCCACAGCGACAAATGACATCGGCAGACTCAATCAATTTGCGCCCTTGTATTTATATGACTGTAAATATACATGTGCGTGGGTGTGTGTGTGTGTGTATATGGCTTTGGCTATACATTATGCTTTACGTGCCAACAATTTATGCTTATTAAAAAAATCAGCAGTGCGCAACGAAAAGTCAGCTTTGGTTTAATAAAGCCGCAATTGCTGGCATAAGATACATATAATGTGTGTGTGTGTGTGTGTATGCAAATGCTTTAAGGCTATAAATTGCACTACTTTTGTCAATTTGCCAGGTTGAATTTAATTTGATGTATAGCCTTTGGTTTGCACAAAAATGCAGTCAGGCTGACCGCCATTACGCATACGCCAAGTGCACCAGCAGCAGTAAATGCATTACACACACAGCAGACAACAAATATACACTGCACTTTCACCATCACCATCATCATCATCATCAGTAGCAGCAGCTGCAATAGCAAAAACCACTTCAGCAACAACAACAACAACAACAGCAACAGCACCCAGCAGTATAAACTTTGTCAGTGAGAACGCCAAAAGAGCAGCAGCAGCAGCAGCAGCTCGTATGTTTGCACTAATACAGTGCTTTAGCTGTTTTTTGCTGCCAGTGGCATCGCTGCTGGTGTCGCCTGGTGCAACTATTGCTATTGCTATGTATTTGTATCCTGACGATTTAGCTGATTTATGTTGATTTGTGTGCGAGAAAGTTTTGTGGGTTGCAGGCGGAGGCAGCGACCAAAACGACTCCCGGTTGTGCACACAAAGCACCGCTGGCAAACGAAACAGTTGCGTGTGCTTTAAGCCTGCACCAACAACAGCAAAAACAGTCAACAACAGCAGACCTACTACAACAACAAAACCAACGGCAAAAATTGAAACTGAAAATATAAAAAAAAAACGTACACACAAACTGAAAGAAAAGCTCTCCGTTGAGGATGGCCCCAAACAACACACACACACACGCATACACACATATATATATACATATATACATATATGCATATATGTATGTATACAAGTTTCGGCCGGGGTTCGGCTCGGCTTCTGCTTCTGCTTCTGTGGCTCGGCTCAGCTGCCTGGTCGCACCCACAAAAATTTTTGCAGGCTTCGTGATGTGAGTGCCAGTCACTGTGCCACTCGCTTGCGCCACCGAATGCCAGCACACGATTGCTTTATAGCTAGTGTTTTTGAGCGTTGAGCGCGCCGCTGCCGAGTCCGAGTCGGAGTCCGTGTCCGTGTCGAGCTGAGTCCAGACGTTGTCGTCGCCCAACGCTGTGTGCAAAAAATAGTTCAAGCGAGCCATACATAGATACATTTTCCACAATATTTTGGTATAAGCAAAAGGCAGCTAAACGTGCTAAATTTATATTAAATATACCAACTAAAAAGCAACAACGGCAACGACGTGTGCATTAAATTATAATAAAAAACTAATCAATTTGTTGCTAGAGCTGCAAAAAATCGCAGCCAACTTTATGCATATTTCTTGGTATAGAGAGCGCGTGTATATATGTGTGTATGTGTGCTTTTGTGTGTGTGAAAAGCAGTACGACAGTCAGGCATTAAAGTGTTAAATTGTGAATGCAAAAAAAAATAAGAAAGAAATTATATAAAACAATTTGCTGAAAATGTTGAAAAAGTGCGCTAAGCGCCGCAAAGTAGGCAACAAAAAGTAATATTCAAAGGCAGCGCTTGGCGCACACAAAATTTGGCCGAGTTTACTTGCCACACACGCACTCACACACACGAACACACACACACACTCAAGCGCACACAAGTGAAAAGCCAAAGGCAAAGCGTAAAAGCAGTAAATAAATACAAAAAGCAAAAGCTGAAAGGAGTCTGCTGCAACTTAATGTGAATGTGTATGTGTGTGTGTGTGTATGTCAGTGTGTGTGTGTGTATGTACGTTTGTTTGACTGTGGTAGGTGGTCTGCATAAGTGAGTAGCAATGTCTTCGTGCGTCGTCTTGGCAGCCGCCAAGTCTCAAATCTCGCGTCTGTTGTCTCGTATCTCGCGTCTCGGCTCTGCGCTCACAGCTTCTCCACATATACACATACGTACAAATATACATACTATATATATATATGTATATACTTAGTAGCTTAGCACGCCCTTTGCTTTGTTTAATTTTCAAGCAAATTGCTTGGGCGTCCTCCTTGATTAGCCAGACGGCGCGGGCCGGCCCGCATATGCTTTTAATTGCCGAAAAACGCGCCCCAAACTACACACACACACACATACACTACACACACATGGAACGTGTCCAAGGCGCCGCAGGCTAACCACCGAGCAGCTAAATGGCCTGCTGGCTGCCAATTTCTCTAGCCAGCGGGCTTAGCACGTAAAATATTTCGAACTTTTTTGATAGACTATTTAAATATGCAGCAAACTGCAAATCGAAATGCGAAACGCTGCCAAAGTATTAATAAACATTTTTAATGAGCGCGAGCTGAGCTGAGCCGAGCTGAGCTGAGCTGAGCGAGCTCTCTGAGCTCTGAGCTGATTAAGTAATTAAAGTTCTGCGTTAGGCATGGAATATTTAAGCGGCTTGTCGCTCATTAAATATGTAGCAGCGGCAACAAGGCCGCGGACTAAAACTCATTAATAACTGTCGCCAAAACATATTTATGCGAAATGCTGTTTGAAATTAAAATTCACAAAAACAAACAAAACAAATTCAATGCAAAATTGTTTCGAAAACGAAAGAGCGAAAAACAAAAAAGTATTTGAAATGCCGCACACGCAACTCCTGCCCTTTTTAATTAATGTCAAGCTCTTATCATTGAATACATAATTTACCAACACACACACACACACACACACACACATATGTGTGCTAGTGTTAGTGTGTACATTTATCAGTTTGCATTTCTTTGTTGAAAGCAACAATGCCGCACCCGCCCCCCATCCCACGCTGTCATCACAACACTTTCATTCAACTGTCTGAGGCTGCTACGCGCTTAACGCAAAAAGCAATCAAAGCAGCCACGAGCAGCAGGCGCTAGCAAAAACCGCACACAAAACGCATGCTTACCAATTAACGAGATATGTGTGCGAATGTGCAGCACAAAAAGCGCGAGAAAATTGCTAAAGAAAAACGCAAAGAAAAACGCGAGGGTAGGCAGAGCCATAGGCAAAGGCAAACCCAAGCAAATGTGCCATACAAATCAAATGCGCCATAGAGAGAAAAAAAAACACTAACACACACACACACACACACACACATACAGAGCAGAGAAATAAATTTATAAAAACAAAAAAGCAGGCAGGCAATACAAAGGCAAAGGCCTGACACACATAGCTGCTGGCAGGAGCCAAGTAGCAAGCGTTTATGCTAAACAGAGTGTAACTGCCGGGGTTGCCAGTGACATTTTCTGCAAAAAGCCAAATTCCCTTAAAGAGGCCCAAAGACAACAGCAACAGCAACAGCAACAGCAACAGCAACAGCAACCAGCTAAAGCCGAAAGGTGCAAGCCGCGAGAGCGCGTCCTTTGCAGACATTGAGCACGAGCTGTCGCTCGCTCTCGCTCTCTCGAGGCTCGCTGCACAGTTTTATGCTCTCGGCCAAGCAGACACATTTCGCCAACTGTCAACGGGCCTGGCTCTGACTGACTTGGCTGGCTGACTTGTTCGGTCTGGCAAACGGTTTTCAAACGTGCTGCTGAGAAAATGTAACGGACGCAAAAGGCAAACGCAAAATCACGGACAGCGCTTGGCCCCAAGAAATGGCAACAAAATCCATACAGAAAGTACTTGTATATATATTTACATATATATATTTATATATATATATATGTGTGCGTGCGTGTGTGTGTGTGAGAGTTAATGCTTATGTATGTCAGTCTGCATGTGTGTATAAATTAGTTTTGTGTGCTACGCTGCAGATTGTACGTATGTGTGTGTGTCTCTCTGTATGTGTGTACGCGTGCTTGTGAATTTTATGAAAGTTTGAAGCACGACGCGCCCTAAATGCCAAGATTTTTATGCTTTTCAATTGCAAAGTGTTGAAAAATAAACGCGACTAATAAATACGAAATTTGTGTATAAATTGGCATTGAATAAGGCACCAAGTGTTAAATCGGACTAATATTGTTTGAAATTATTTGCAGTGTTGAGTAATGAAAAGCTAAAAATGAAAATAAAATGACGATAGACGAACCAAGTTAATAGCAACAAAGAAACCAAAAAGTATGACCAAACTTCAAGCAAGCAGCAAATTGAACAATTGAAACACAAAAAATGAGACAATTAAGCTGCAGCAACAACAATAACAACAACAGCAACAACAATAGCAATCGCAATAGCAATAGCAACAAGAACAGCTTGCTAAGCACGGACAACGATAACGATAACGAGAAGAGCAACGGCAACGGCAAGGCTAAAGCATATTGAGCCAACCAGCTATGGAATGGAGCTTCAATTTGGATGACGAATTGACGGTATTGCTGCTGTAACTGAGAACGCAACTCCTCTGCGGATATTTTGTAATATTTATTAATGAACGGTAGTGCGTGAGCGGAATATTGAGTGAGTGAGTGAGTGAGTGAGTGAGCAGCAGCAGCGAGAGGTGCGGAACTCATTTAAAATGTACATTCTGTAGCAGCGAATGTAACACGAAATCCCCAAAAGGATATCAACGCAACGAAAGGCTCAATTACAAGGAATTTTCTAAAGCGCATGCTAAACCCAACTGAGGCAGCTCAAAGCACAGTAAAAATAATTAAAAAACCAGAGAGACGACGAGACGTGCTAAAAAACGTGCAAACATTATAATCGAGTTGCAGCACGGCTGATGAGCGGCGGCTGATGAGCGGGGCAAAGGCAAATGTAAGCAATTAGAGTGTGGCAAGCAGCAAGCAGCAGCGTTCAAGCGTTGGCGAACTCTCCTCCAGCTGCTGAACTAATGCAACTCCTGCTGAGCTTTGCCCTGCCGCCAAGTCGAACGCCTACGCACTGGCAGCGCATGCAATAGGCAAGAGGAGAAGCAAGTTGCAAGTTTTCAAAAGCAGGACAACTCTTGGGAACACAGACACACACAAAAACATATACACACGCACACACACACAAACATAAATATACATGCATATGCACTGATGTACTGACTGAATGCCTCGCTGCCTAAACAACCAACTAACTCACTGACTGAGAGACTACTAAACCAAGAGTGGAAGCCGAAGGAGCAAATGATCTAAGAGAGCATTGCAAGCAAAGCGTATGGCGTGGAATTCAACTAATAACTGCAACTGATACTAAACGGCTAAACATCAACTAAAAATTTACTTTATACGCAACCAAAAACACACGAAAGAAATCAAAAAGTTTTTAACTGCAATGCAACTACCAATACCACAACAATAACAACAACAACAACAATCACATACTGTTTTTTAAATAAATCACACTTGCGCACCTACGACTTATAAGGGAATATAACAACAACAAATTAATCAAAGCAATTAGCAAACTTCCACACACCACAAAAAAAAAAAAAAAAACAAAAACCTTTTTGACTTTTGCCACGCACCTCAACAACAACAACAATACTGCACCACCATGAGTGATTCAGCAATGGAGAAATTATGCAAACTGACGCCCCGCACACGCAGCCCTCTGCTCACAATATGGCTGGCCATCAATATGGCCCTTATCGTACAGGAGAGCGGACCCGGACACAAACGGAGCACCACAGTGCAAGCAGCGTAAGTTTCAAATTTCTAACTAATGAGCATCCCAAATCTTACAAATTATACAAATCAGCGAACATTTTAATAGCAATTTGAATTTCTTTATTAAACGATTTAAAATCAAGAATTAAAAGCACTAGTCACTAGGCACATACATTTATTAAATTTAAAATATTCTAACGAATTGTTAAGTATTTCACTCTTTACAAAATTGTGCCTAAGATTGTATCAAATTATAATCTGGACTGCATAATTATTCAAGACCCATATGAACTTTCAAAAGCACTTAAACTTTGTAGCATTTTAGATAGTATTAGTTCATCAGTTCATCATTCCTGGCGTATAGATACGCCTCTAAAAATTTGTGTGTATTATTAGGAAGCGTAACTCTGATCGTATGCGTTAGTCCTTCTAGCCAGACTCTATCGAATGCTTGGGATACATCTAAAAATATTGCAGTCTACATAAACTTGAAATCTGCTTAAACTTTAAAAACAATCAAATCATCGAAAGTCAAGAAAAAATACAAAACAATGAAGCATATACATGATTTAAAAAAACATTTTAATGCTTAGATAAGTTCCCAATTTGTTGCCTCATGTTAGTGGCCGTCAAACCGATTGATATTCAGATATTACCAATTGCAAAACAAGACATTGACTCTTATATATTCCTAACTATAATGTTACTTGGAGTAAAGATTTCTCAAAAATTACTGCGCCGACTGGGGCAAGCTAAGTTGGATAAATTTGGCACCCAAATCTCAAATATTCTTCAATATTTCGCAAGCAGATCTGACACAGTTCGCCATTATGAAATGTGTATGGATAATGTTAGAGGAAGAGCATTAAGAAATGAATCCAGTTAGTTAACTTTATCTAGCTTATTGTATGTATGTGCATATGGGATTTTCTATATAGCCTACTATATATAATATTAATGACAACAACTTAAGGCCACATATTGTTTTTTTTTTCTTTGTTTCGAATGCATTTGAACTGTTTGAAATGCAATTAAAATATTTTTCTGCATCACTTTCAGAAATATTTTGTCAAATGTTCTAAGTAATTAAACACAGCAACAAATTGTTAAAAATAATTAATTTTTAAAACATGTCGTCCCCTGAGCTTTACCTAATTTAGGACTATTTGTAATAATTGCGCACTCGTCGAGTTTTGGGCGAAGCTCACAAATTAGTGGCATTTACAGCTATCAATTAAGCTAATAAGTTACTTTGTGGTGGGCGTGATCGCTTGTTATGCGTATTAAATTATGTCCAAAATAATGGACAAAGTCATACAAAGCTTAGTTCTGGCACACACACACACACATACACATACTATAGCAGAGCATTATAATAACAATAAATTTGTCGCTGCGACACTTTGCTGCATTGCATGAACAGAGCGTACTATCGGCTAAGTTTTTCGATCGTGTGCGCTTAGTGTATGTGTGTGCTTAGCGTGTGTGTGTATGTGTGTGTGTGGCGTGTGGCAATAGCAGGTGCGTGCATGTCCCCATGGAATCATAACTCATGGTAATTTATGATTATTCAAATATGACTATGTTGCTGCAAAATGCGCTCGAAATTTGCTGCGCTCTCAGCTCTCGGCTCTGCTCTGGTCAAAAACGCGCTAATTAGGCACAATGACAGCTTGTTTGACCTGCTCGACAGTAAATAAAGCGTTGGCTCTCGCCGCTCGCATTTTGAATAAGTGCAGACAATTTATTAAGCTCGTCATCGTCGCATTTGCATGTGGCGTCCATTAAAAGTGGACGGCCGCAGCCGTCAGTCGTGACTGAAAAATGACAACTGCCAGTTCACTGCGCTTGTAATTACTCACGGCAAATGTGAACTCAACTACCAGCAAAGTGTGTGAGTGTGTGTGTGTGTTTGCTTTTCGAAACGAAATTTTCAACAGAATGTCGCTTGTAATCTTTTCTTTTTTTTGTTTTTCCTTGGTTAGCACTCATTAGTAAATATTTAGGCACAAACACACAGAGAGACATTTGCATAAGCCACCGCAATGGCAAATTAGGCAAATCAAAGGGCTCTGCAGCTAAACTAACTGCAGATTGAGACGGAGACGGAGTCAGAGACCGAGACCGAGACTGGGACTGGGACTGGGACGTACTTGAGTACAAATGCACGTTTATGGGATTACATGATCGCGTGACGTGAGATACACGCGACATGGCATGGCCCCGCGTGGCATAACAAGCGGGGCAGAACAACTGGCAACTGGCAACTGGCAACGGGCAACTGGCAACGGGCAACTGGCAACTGGTAACTAGCAGCTGGCAAGAAGGCAAACGCAAATGTCGTGGAAAAAATCGCAAGTCACAGAACTTAAGCACACAGCTGGGCTGTTTATTTGGGGCACAACAAACACAGAACAACAACAACAACAACAAAAAGTAAAACAAGAAATGGCAGCAGCAACAACTTTACGCCACTTTTTCATGCAACATTGCACAGGCGCCGCCACAAAGTATGCAACACAAAATGACAGCCCCTGCACTCACAACACACACACACACACACACACACACACACAGAGAGACATACACAGAGACAAATACAGAGAGAGCGAGATTTGTTGTCCCCAGGAAAGGTTAAAGGCCACAGCAGCCAACACAACGACACAATTTCATCTGACTGCTGCTCACTTTATATACCGAGCAATGTGAGCTGTAAGCTGCGAGCCTGTGAGCCTGTGAGCAACTGGGAAACTGAGAAACTAGTATATGTCTATGTCTATGGCAGGCCATGCCATGGCACGCCCGTTGTGCCAGTGACTGTGCGTCCCCATTGTGCTCCACTTGCCACACAAGTGCACACTTCACTTGGAATTTATTGATAGCAGATAATGCCAAAGTGGCAGCGACAAAGCAAGAACGCCCAGTCTGAGAGACGTCCTGCCAAGCAGCCAAGTGCCTACAACTGTTTGTGTGCCTGTGCCTCTGTATGTGTGTGTGTGTGTGTGGCAGCTGCAACGTTGGCTGGTTGGCTGGTTGGCTGGGGCTACAGACAACGTCAACAGCTCGCCGTCGAGTGTCATTGAGCGTAAATTGTTGTTCCTTCACATTTTGAGTATGATTGAAAATATCTACAAGCGACAAGGGGCAACAACAAACTAGTACAACTGGTCTGGGTCTGGGCCTGGGTTTGGGCTGGGGCTTGGGCTTGGGCATCGCTGGCTGGTTGCAGACTCATATGCTCGTTGCCATTTGCCATACGCTTTTCAAATATTTAATAAAGCCCCCGAAGCAGACAAGGCAGCTCTAATTTTTTTACCCCACACTTAACCCCGACAAATGAAAGCCGCCCTGGCGAACTATTTTTATTGGTCCGCCAGATATGTACGCTGCTTACCCTTGCTGATGCCTGATCCTGCTGCCGCTGCTGCCGCTGCTGCTGCTGCTGCTGCTGCTGGGGCTGGGGCTGCTGCTGTCCGTGTATGTTCATTTCGCAAAATGTCAAGGACTTGCCAATGCAATTCAATTTTTTATGCATTTACCTCATTCTCAGCTCAGAGAGCTTAGAGCTGCTTGCAGCTGCTGCCTCATCAATTGCCATCGAATTGAATTTAATCAAGGCATAAAACGGCACAACGTAGCGCCATAAAATCCATGCATAAAAAAAGACAACAGCGACTACGACAAAGAAAATCAATTCAATTTCAGATTACATAAAAATACGAAATTATGCCATAGTCAGGGGCGTGTTGCAGCTAAGGCTAAGGCTAAGCGCTCTTCATAATAAGATGTCATATTCATCTAACATAGGCGGGACGGGAGTCCACTACGCTTCAGTAAGCTTATTAAACGGATATGTTTATTTTTAGCAAGAATCAGGCGGCTGTCAGACATCAAGTTATCACTTTATTAAAAAACGCTTACTCACACACCCACCCACACACACATATACATAGATAAATGGATATATATATATAGAGCTAGAGCAGCATGTTTTAACTGCGCAGCAAAAATGGCTCAGCCTCAAAGTTTTGCTTATCTTGGCATTTGGCGTTGGCGTTGGCGTTGGCGTTGGCATTGGCGTGGGTCTGGGTGTGGGTGTTGGCGTTTGCCAAGACTTTGGCCTGACATGGGTGGCCCTGGCTGGCTGGCAGCGAGAGAGATAATATTTGCTAGTAGTTTTCGCATTTCCGCTTTGTTTTAACGTTTCACTTGAATTTATGCAATGGCGCGTGTCCAACGCAGCGTATACGTAATGGCTCGCACTCAAAGTGCCACTAAAAACGACAACGAAAGCGACAGCGACACCAGCAGTAACAGCAACGGCAACAATGACAACGACAATAACAAACAACAACAAACAAGCGTAACAACGACAACAAACAATAACGACAATATTTCTTACATTTTCATTTTCTGGCGACACTTTCAGGCTGACCGCCAGCAGTTACAGTTACTGTTACAGTTACATAGCCACGAGTGCCAGGGCGTTGGCACACATACACACACACACACACACGCCCATATATATGTAGTGCTTGTGTGTGTGTGCGTACATTAAGCGAGAGCAAACAAAACGTGCAGCGCTTCTAGATAAGACAACAAACTGTGCCCAACGATAAGATGGCGGATGTCATTGTCGTTACACTTGAGGCAACACGTACTCTGCTCAGCTTTTGCTGTGCTATATTGCTATTGTGCTTTGCTCTTGTTCCTCTTGTTCTTGCTGTCCAGCGCGCAAAGACAAAAAATGCTTCATTTAAAGTTGACAGCTGACAAAGCTTTTGCTGCAGCCAAAAGTCAGATAGATCTTTATCTTTTTTATATTAACATAATTCATTAGCTAATGCAATATCTGCGATAGATTGAAATCAGGCGTAAGCCTTTCTGCTTAGCCTAAGCCAATTATAGTGCCTAAGCTCGTTGCCTGCTGCCTTGAAAGCCACTTATTGCTTAGGCAAATATTTGACGCCCCAATAACGAGCCATTGACAGTTTCAAGTGCACTCGATATCAAGCATCACACACACACAGATAGAGTATGTGTGTGTGTGTAAGCACATGTGCTTGCTTGTGGCACAGCTGCATAAATAATTTGACAAAATTTTGGCATAATATTTAGCTTTAGTTCATTTGCATATTACGTATACGCTAACCACGCCCTATTGCTCAATACTCATAGCAGCTAGCTAGCTAGCTAGCTAGTGCGCGTCCTTGGAGCCAATTTCAGTTTCTTTTTTCTTTGGCTTACTTCCTCCTTTTTTTATTGCAAGCTGTCAAAACTTATTGACAGCACCTGACGCGCGTTAGCGCATGAAACTAAAATTTAATGACCTTGCAAAATGTGTAGTAATAATAACATTGCGCATACGTTGCGTTGTACGAGTGCTACGTACTTATGCCAGACCCAAAACTCAAATCAAATAGCAATCAAAACTTTTTCATTATCAACAACAGCGGCAGCAACAGCAACAGCAGCAGCAGCTAGCAAAAGCCAAAACCAAAGCCAAAGAAACCGCATATCAACTGTTGTCAGGCCATTGCGCAGCAATAACAACAAAAGCTAGAAGCTGCCTGCCTGCCTGCCTGCCTGCTGCCTGCCTGCTGCCTGCCTGCTGCCTGCTCTAATATTTGCTTATATACATTTATACATTTTATAAATAGGCTGGCAGGCAGTTTTGCCGACGGCTCTTGCTTTGATACCAACGCTGCGTATACACAATATAAGGCAACACCCACACCCACACCCAGCCAGGGGTTAAAGCTCAAGCGCAAAATGAGCAAGCAGAGAGCCAGCTACAAAGCCAAAAGAGAAGCGCAGAGAGTGTCTGCGTACGCCCCTGACACGCCCCAGCCAACTGTGGATTGTTCAAATGAATAGAGGAAATAATATCTGGCGGTTTATTGTAAGCAAATCAGCATTTGCTGCAGCGCTTTAACAATTGACTTGGCTAAGACAAAAGACGAAATTATAAAAAAAAAAAAACGAAAATGAAACGCACAGCAGAAATTGGAAATTTCAATATAGCAATGATAACACACAATATTGTGACTGCGCGCGCGCAAGAAGCAGCAACAAAGCCAAGCTAACGTGGGTGGGTGTATTTATTTGCAGGCGCAACTTTTATTAAATTGTGATTTTACTCACACAGACACAACGACACACATACAGCGGGAGAGAGAAAGTAATACACCCACACACGCACACGCACACATAGGCACAAATAAACATTTGCGCTGCATATACGACAAGGGAGACAGTCAAAATAGCAAAATAGCAAAACAGCAACAAATGCTCTTTAATAGCGCAGTTTAGCGCAGAATAGACGCAAATAAACAGGCATTGAAATGCTTGCGCCAGGACTCGCCATAAATAATACAAGCAAACACAAGCATGGCTTATAGATATATATATATATATATACACGAGTATACGTGCATATAAATAAACTCATATGGCTGGGCGTTCATATATTTTGTTTGTGGCTGCCTCTCTCTATGTGTGTTCGTGTACTTGATGCCACACTTAACCTGCAGAGTGCGCTGTCTTTTTATATATTTCATAGTTTTCGCCTCATTTTATGCATATTTTATTCGGTTTTTCTAACCGGAAGTGCTACAGACCTTGCCACAAGCAAAACCAATGCCCCAAATAACTATCAATCTCAACTGTTTGTGCAATAAGAAGATAGAAAAATCAATCAATAAATAAATTGACTTATGCATAGCTGAAGAGAACATTAGGTGAACTCTTTGAACATTTGTGTTGCCTGCTAGATCATAACATTAAATTAAAGAACAATAATATTATTAGTCCAACTGGACTATGCAACTGCATCATGCGACAGTCAATTGCAGTAACTGAATATTAATCAACACAGCTTGCGCTTGAGATATATAAATCTATATTAACCTCAACTTGAAGCAGATTCCATTAGCCAACGGCTTACGTGACGTGGCTGTATCTGATTTGAAGAATGTAGAAAGGAATGGATAAGTTCGATTACCATACATATAATTTACATATTTAGCTAAGAAAGGATACAGTTTAAGAGTGAGAGCGGTTAACTCAATGTTAATGAGTCAGAAATTTAATGTGAATATTTCAATGAATTATAATAAGCATAAGAGCGTGCTCAGTTGATGGTCACAAGCTGAGGGAGATCAATAACTTTCCACAGCTCTCGCTCAAGCGTTAAGTGACGCTTATGTGAGCCACAGCACTCAAGTTAATTTTGATCCATGGCTTATCGACCAACGCTTGGTGGAAGTCATAGCCAATAGCAAGTGTCGCTTGCACTTACAGTCAATGAAGATCAATTTCCAAGGTTCATCGTATTTGCTTTACTTAGGGTAGCAGACAAAATGTTTATTGTTATTAATCATTTGTGTTTGCTGCATTTACAAATTAGTGTGCAATTATTTTCAGAAATATAAATAAAAAATTAAAATCAACAAATGAGTTTTCATAAAAATGCCAACTGTATACCCAATCCCATGAATTATTAATAAACAAAGTGTAAGTAACTACAACGGAGGCTTAGCTTCAATTGAAAGTTATTCTTTATTTTTTATTTACACTTAAAGCCTTGGGAGTAATTCTGGAGTTACCTAGAATTGCTTATTGTTATTAACATATTTATAGAGAGACGCAGCAATTCTACTATAATAAATAAATATATTGTATTTTCACTATTTATTATTTATGTATTTTCTTTAAGCTTAGCTTAATTGTCTTTCCTCAATGACAACGAAATCTCGTTTACACTCGAATTTTATTTTATTATCTTTACATTCGTATTATCTTGACATTTCATATATTTTAAAATATATATATAAATATATATTAAAAAAATTATCTTAAGCAAACATAGATTATAATCCGTCTTCTGTTCTTCTTGCAGTACTGGTGGCGGCAGCATGTTGGGTGACGTTAACATATCCGCTATACTCGACTCCTTTAGTGTTAGTTACGACAAAAGAGTAAGACCCAACTATGGTGGTAAGTAATCCTTGTTACAGCTAACGCACATACATAGCTTCTACTCACACTGAAATGAAAATGCTAACCCAAAACGCAACGCAACTTGAACGAAACCCAAACCCAAGCCCAATACTGGGCGTGAGCCAAGCAGGCAGCAGCTGATTGAGGAAGTTTATATATGAGCTCAAGCATATTTAGCTGAACTCTATACATGCTATCTCCCTCTGTCACTGTCACTGTCTCTGTTTATTAGCCTTATATTGACTAGTATAAGTTGTTCGTAGTGCTGTAACTATTAATATAACATGTCAAACAAACTGTACGTGTTTCAGGACCTCCCGTCGAAGTTGGAGTCACCATGTACGTGCTGTCGATCAGCTCGCTCTCAGAAGTGAAAATGGTACAAACTAAATGACCTTTGTACCTCATTAACTTTAACATTAAGCGCTCTCTAACTCTCTCTCTCGCATACTCTGTCTCTGTTGTTGGAATTTATTAACGAATTTATTTTGTATCTCAAGCTCAAATCTTTAATTTCAACACCCATGCATTTGTTTTACTTTCAACTATTTATGCTTTGTACTCCTTGAATAACAATAATCAAACGTTTTACTTACTTATTTATTCGTTTTTACTAACAAAGTACGCCAGTCTCAAATGTTTTTCAAACCAACTATATTTCTTTACTAGCTTTCCTTATGCGTTTTTTAGTCACTACGTTAAGTGTTTTTACTCTAACAAACTTTGTTTTCCAATTTTTGAATTTTTTTTTTTTTCATTTTTGTTACTACAGCATAGGCTTAGCTCAGGTTTTCGTAACAGATTCAGGTGTCAATACATTAAGTGCCTGGGTGTAACTTCCTATTGATTTTCTATGCACCCAGACATCAATACTATATCTAGATCGAAGTGTCTAGCAACAACATCGAACTAAGCATTGGCGGAGCTTTTTTATTTGCCTTACAAACTAACGAATACAACTACACAACTTTTGCTCAGTGTGTACATTTTCCAAAACGTTTTTCTTTGTGTGTATGTATATGTCGTTCAAAAATCTGCAGTTCAACTTTGTAATTGGTCATGGCACAATGAAAATTCCCAACACGCTCCAGACCCCCCCATCCATCCATCCCCACACACGTTCAAGCATTTCAATTATCACTTCTCTCGCTCTCGCTCTATCTCTGGATCGCTCGCTCACCTCAAACGTTCTGTTTTATTTTATAGGATACACAATGCTTTCAAAATACATTTTATTAAATTACAGCTGCGCAATAAAAACTGAACAAATTCTAAAGTTTTCAAAATGGTGTGTTAATTCCGCTATCACAGCAATAAAACTAAAACTGCATTAGCCTATTGTCACTACTTATACTTTTTTGAATAGACCTAGACTTTAATATTGCAACTAGCTGACACAACAACAACTGCAATAAGACAATAATCAAGTAGCTGATTTGGTTTTCATTCGGTGCGTGCAAATAAACAAAGCAAATCTACATCTCCACACACAAATTAAGCAAAAACAACAATGTGGAAAGCCAAAATATGCACCGCTTGCCCAAAAAGTAAAAATAAGTAAAAACTTTACATTGTATATTTAATTTTGCTAATGGAAATTTACCAGCACCAACAGCATACTAAGTAATATATATAAATAAAATAATGCTTATTGTATGAAATAAACAAATACATGCGCATAAAAGTAGGCAACAATAAAATGACAGCCACAAGTTTGCATTCGCGTCCACTGTGTGTTTACTGTCTACAGTCTACTGTCTACTGTCGCTCTGTCCCCATGCATAGGCATTGTTAATTGCAACGGCGTGTGTCTGTCTGTGTGTGTGTGCGTTTTGTTCACATGTTTTGGGTTCTAGTTACTGCGTAGCGCACCACAAAACAGAGTCTAGTAGAAACTATAATGACTAACAAGCATCACAGCAACAACAACAACAACAACAGCAACAACAACAACTTAAACAACCTACAACAACAACAACAAGAAAACAATCAAACAACCCATCAAACGTGTGTGTGTATATGTTGCAGGTCCCCCTGTGGAGGTTGGCGTCACAATGTATGTGCTCAGTATCAGTTCGGTTTCGGAAGTTCTCATGGTACATACGTAACAAACTATGAAATAAAACTAAAAAACAATTCATTTAATTTCAAAAAAAAAATATACCAAAAAATTGAACATTTATATTTTGTGTTTGAAAAGCAATGAAATCATATGTCTACTCGTCTAACTATTAATTTAACTCCGTACCTACATCCAAACTATCCGTTCTACCCTAACTTTCTCTGTCTCTTTCTCTGTCCAACGCTCTATTGAACTCTCGCTGTCTCTTGCTCACACACACTCTGTGTCTCAAGTTTTCTAGCATTTGTACATTTTTTGCCAATTGGCCTACAACATACAAATTCATTTCAACTTTCTACCAATTTATTTTGATTTTGTGAAAATTTCAAGAGCAAATTCCAAAATATAATCCAATATACATTACATATGTACCAATACTTATACGAATCTAATCAAAAGTTTTTACAAATTAAATGTTGTGTTAACAATTTGTTGCAAGAAAAAAGCCAAATTAAATGCATTGTTGCTACTACATTTTCTTATAGTTTCAGTGTGTTGAATATAATTATTAGTCAAATTAAGTTTACGTGTGTTTTATGTTCACTACAAAAAAAAATTCAATGAGCTTCAAACCAAAGTACAAGCAAAAGTTCAAATTGTAAATTAAACCAAAGAAAACAAGACAACTTCACCAAGTAATCAGCGCTCACTATACAGCCCTATCTCTCTCGCTATCTCTCTCTCTCTCTCTCTCTCTCTCTTTCTATCTATCTATCAATGCTTCATTTGCATCACTGTTGCTATTACGCTCTAAAAAAATAAAACATACTTTCGCAACTTTCCGCTGCAAAGTTTTTCAACTTTTTCAATCGCATTTCAAAATTGTTAACATTTCTTTAAAAAACTTTAGTTCAATTAATTTTGCCAACGTTCATCATTGTCATACTTGTGCGCTGTACTCACGCTAATTAAAACTGCGTACAGCGTATACCTCAGTTGAGCATGATCAACTGTTGTGCTGCTTACGAATTCCATTGCATCCTCAACATTTCATTTATTTGATTTCATTTTTGCTTTTAAACTGAAGAGACAAACCCAGAAGTTACAGCAGTGTCTTTAATTGGGTTCAACAACAACAACAACAATGTTTATGACTACAATTTTATTTTGAATTAATTAAATTGCTAGCTTTATTGTACTTTATTGTGGCCAACGGCAAATGTGTTTAATCCACAGCAGTCCCAATGACAACGGCTGCGCGCATGCGTAATTGTTAACCATAAACGTATGAATGACAAATTATTCATGATATTAATCTAATAATAATGTACACTACATAGCTTACTCGTACTCAATATACTACTCGCTATAATAAAGCTCAATGTCAATGTGATAGTCATATGTGCTGCATATATATACAATACATAACTACTGATACTACTATATACAATGTATAAATGCATAAGTGTGTAAAAGATACAACCATATCTGTTAAATAATCATTACTAATTAGATTTTACTTTCAATGATTCGGCCTTGATCAATTGCAGTTAATTTCAAATATTTCCGAAATCGTAATTGAAATTTAACAGCTATGGATGCTACTACTACTTCTACTACTGTGTTTGTGTTTAATCTTTTGCCAGGCAAGCAGGAAGTTGAGCTAAATTCATTTTTGAAATCAAAATGTTCCAGTTTATTTTACAGCCAATCAGTTATTATTTTTAATTGGTTATTGCTATATATATAATTTAACATATTTATTTACATTAACCCACACTCTGGTTCAGTTGCAATCATTACAAATCAAGCATTAAGCCAAATTATAAAGCACACGAGTTTACGAGTAGTTACTGTTATGTTCAAGAAACAGACAGACAGAGCACTGGCAACTGCAACTGCAACTGCAACACGCGCTGCACGCCGCTTGCAGGGCACACCAAGCTGTGGCTGGGGGTGGGGTGGGGCAACATGACACCGTGTGCAGCGTTTGGCTTTTGGCTTTTTGGCATCAAGTCAACGGCAATCAATTTATGTGCAAATAACATGGCTAACATGAACACGAACACGAGCAGCAGCGTCAAGCGCGATACGCCAGAACACAATTCAGGCAACAACATTGACATACATTTACTCATACACATGCAAACTACTGCTATATACAACTTTATTATTATTTGTAAATGTTTTTCTTTTTTTTTGTTTTTGTTAATTTGGCCACATGACAATAACAATATAAAAAAACAGAAGGAAAAAACGCTGCTAATGAAAATAATTTAAAAATAAACTCAACCAATGCCAAACTACCAATACATGCAAACACATATATACACATGCATATGGAAGTGATTTACATAAGCAAACAAGGAGTCGGCAAAATCAACATGACACAACTCACTTCAAGTCACAATGAGCGGCAGTTATCTGCATATATAACTGCATATATGTAAATTGTATAATATGTTATGTCTGATGTGCAAAAATAAAACAGACAGCAAACAACTCATGCTACACTTTGTTCGAGGTTAATTGTGTTGCCATTGTTGAAACAGTTACGTTACATTATAATATATATATCATATAGCATCAGAAATATATTTTTGTTTTGTTTTTTTGCCATTTCGAATTACGTTTGTGAATTTGTGTGCGTGTATGTATGTGCCAAATAACAGTCGGTTGCTCTCCCTAGTATAGCAGCTATAAATAGTTATAGCCCAACTGCCTACATAGCTCACCAATACATAGTAACTATACACACATACTGTGTGTGTGTATGCACTAATTTTTAGTTTGAATTGCTGCCGCTTTTGAGTTACTCTCCACTTAATAGTTTTGTCTTGTGTTGTAGGCCAGGCGAGCATAAAAGTTTTCCATGCTTATGTTTTGCTTTGGGCGTGCCTGAACCGAGTGGAAACCAAATCTGCTAAGCTTAACCAAACCCAAAGCCAAATCGAAATCGAAATCGAATAAAATCAATTGAAAATTGCACACAATTCACGAGTGCAGCGGCAATTTTCGAGAGACAACAGCTTTTAGCATCCTTTATACATATTACTATACATTTAAGTATTTAATGGACTCGCCGTGCGTGAAAGTACTCGAAAAGTACCCGAAGCAACCAAAACCTTGTGCGCGCTCTATAAATATTTATAACTACTATCTCTACCTAGCCCCAAAACCCAGCAACTGCTGCTATTGTAATCTTATATGTTATTTTCCTTGACTATCCTTTGTTAACCCAATATGCAAATGCATAAACAGCCCACACCAACACACACACACACACACACATCTAACCCACATACTTATAGACAGCCTGCCAAAATCCAGTACACACACACACACTGAGACATGTGCACATACACAACGATATGCTTACTTTTACATACATGCATAGTTAACTACTATTTGTTACAGACCACAACTCAGTCTACTCTACAGACAGGTCTGTAATTGCTTCTGTGCCTTTTCTACTTAGTACTATACACTCAACGCTTTAGCTTCGAGGCACTGCAGCAGCAGCCGCAGCCGCAGCAGCTGGACAACAAAGAGCCAAGCCAACAACTTTAGCTAAAGTTATTGCTCCGAATTCGAACTGTATAAAACCAAATAATTCAATTTAGCATTTTGCCTTAGAACGCCCGTTAGATATTTAGATACTTACCAAGTAGCCAGAAAAATCAAAGATACTTCACATCACAGCAAATACTAAAAATGAATACAATATTTTTGTGAGAGAGGTTTCTGTACTACTATTGCTTTGTTCTTATACTTTTCTTTCTTTTCAATAACAACAATAACTGTAAATATGCTTACTCAACCAAACTATGATTTTCTTCTTTATTATTTTATTATTTGCTGACTTCATTTAACGCAAAAACGACAACTTCCCAATAATATGAATAATTATTTCAATTCGATGTAACTGCATGATTTTATTCGAAAAATGCTCCTACATTTATCTATGGCCCTTGTACGGAATCGTTGCATGATATATTTCAAAATATATGTTATTTTCTGTTTATATTTGTTTGTGTGTGTTCGTTTGTTCCGCATTCTTATTGTAACAACAACAAAATCTTATGCAAAAAAATTACTACTACTCGTTTCTCACAATTCTCCGATTCTAATTTCGTCTATGAACTCTTTAACTATTATTTCAATATATGATAAAACCTTACTGTTTTTTTTATTGATAAAAATAGATTTAACTGATCACTCAACAGTTTACTAATATGATATAAAAACATCTCTCTTTTGCTCCCTCTTTATAACGCACTGCGTTTCATAACGTAAACCTAAACGAAATTTGTGTAAAATACCAACAACAACAACAACAACTACTACTACTACTACTACTACTACAACAACAACTTCCACAACAAATATATAGGACTTTACATTGGATTTTTACTTTCGTCAATTTTGGACCGATCCTCGTTTAGCGTATAGAAAACGACCTGGTGTAGAAACACTGTCGGTTGGATCAGAGTTCATAAAAAATATTTGGGTACCTGACACCTTTTTTGTAAATGAAAAACAATCATATTTTCATATTGCAACAACCAGTAATGAGTTCATTCGAGTGCATCATTCTGGATCGATAACAAGAAGTATTAGGTAAAAATCAAAAACTAAATCAAATTCAATCAAATCAATTTATGCTGAAATAACAAAACCTTTTTTAACATCTATATGTGTATGTGTATTTGAAGTTTATACTATTATATATATTAACAAAACCAAAAACAAAAAAACTATGAACTATACTTGAAAACTAACAATTAACAAGAAAAGAATTTTTATGTTTGAATTATACTTCAAAACCCTTTTTGCAACTCTATTTATTTTTGAATGTATGTATGCGTGTGCGTGTGTATAAATTGATGTTGTAATTGTATAAAAACCAAATGAAAAATTCAACAGAATGAACAAACAAAACAACAACAACAGCAACAGTTCACATTTATATTTTAACTAAATAATCAAGTGAGTTCAATTGGCAAAGTGAAAGAAAGTTGGCAAATTAAGCGAGAAAATTCACCACCACCACAACCACAATCAACCATGGTGTCTTTTCACACCATAAAAAGGTTGGACTGGTTACAGTACTATTTCGCAAATAGTATTTTCTACTACCTTTAAACAAGAATCTGGTCCAAAATCGCAGCCAGCAGCAAACTATAAAGAAACAAGTATAACAAAAATATATATAAGCAAAATAAATTACCAAGTATGAGTAGCGCTTAGTTTTCGTAGCCTTAAACCTTTTCAACATTTCAATAACTCATACCACAACAACAACAACAGCAGTTCTTATCGACCTCATGTTTAAGCCCTGCGTTAGAGCCACAACAATTGCCACTTGTAACTCTCACTTACAACAACAATAATAACTATTAATAATGACTATAACAATAGAACATAATCCAATTGAACTCGCTCTGTTTAAAGCAAAATGAATTGTTTATCCCGTAGCCTAGACCTAAGTGTTGTAATTTATTTCCCACTACTACTACTATACTACTAATACTCTTCTGCTTGTTTAATTGTTGTGTGTCCATTAGTTGTGCTCAGCCTTGTTATAAATCAAACTTGACTAATCACATTCTTCTTCTTATCTAACAAATTGCGTGTGAAAAAAACATAAACATCTCCATTTAGATTGACCATTACCGCATCGTGTCCCATGAATCTACAATACTTTCCAATGGATCGCCAGCTGTGCCACATTGAAATCGAAAGCTGTAAGTACAATTGTTTCTACTTAATTGATAATATTTGTATAGTACTTTTAGCATAGACAAAAGACAAATGTGTAACAAATTGCAAAAGCAACAAAAGATTGCATTTGAGAATTGTAAAGCAAATAATTACATTGAATTTGTATTTATGAAAAGGAACTCATTCAGAATGTGAAGCACTTTATCAAAATGGCCAGAGTGCGTAAAGACAATGTGTGTGTTTTGGTAGACAACAATACTACACAAAAGTATTTATCAAAATTCGAAAAACCGAAAAACGAATTGCATTTGTCAAGAACGCTTTTGGCCATTTTCAGCCTAAGGCCATGCGCTGTTTGTTCAGTGTGGGCAGAAAATTTGAATTTGAATAAAAGCTCAAGCGAAAAATTGTAAGCTTATACAAAATATATACAACAAAAGCACGTACATACACACACACACTCACACACACACAGAGACAATATTTACTTAACTATAGTTGAGAACAATTACAATTGTACAGTTTAGTTTAGTTTAGCAGCAGTAAACAAATTTATGACTTTTGTAATTGCCAATGCAATGAGAATTTGTGGCAGATTTAAACGCTTTGATTTACTATTCATGAAAATATTTGTAAAATACACAGTCTCTAGCACAATTCTTTGTGTGTACTCGCTGTCAATACATTTTTAGTTACAATGGGTTTTCCGTTGACTGTTCATTGTACTTATTGGTTAAATCAAAGTGGACCCGTTTCGCCTTATCCCCTTGCCTATCACTCAGCTACGCCACAAAACGAATTCAGTTCGGCTCATATACATACATATATAAGTATATATACATATATATTTCAACTTTTGCATTTTAGTATTTGCCAAATCGTTATTGCAGCATCAATTACATACATATCTTTCTGTACTCATCCAAAATCATCAAAATGGCGTAAAACAATCAAAAATCAAACAAATGATGCATTAGATTGGTTGGTTTTCGGTCGCCTTCTCAATTTACAGCAACCGCAGAAGGCTCCTGACGATGATCGATCCAACAAAGTGTGCTTATCAATTATAGTAAAGATTACACAACAACAACAATTACAACAAATATGCCATGTAATTTATATTAACAAAAAAACAAACGAAAGTAAATTATTAATACTTTTTAGCACGCTTTAATTCAGTGGCTCCCAATTGAAAAAATAATATAAAAATGTAAATACTTAGCTATGTACATATATAATTTGATTGTCAAAACCAAGCAGAGCACACAAGATCGGTAAATTATTCACTTTAAAGTTATATACTGCTATTAAGATAAGACTAAGCCTTAAGATGTTGTTTATGTTTATGCTATCAATGTTTATTTATAAGAACCACCATTCAATTACCTATGTTGATTTACACAACCTATAAAAACAACAACAACTACAACTACAACTCAACAAACAAAACAAACAACAGTAATTACAACAATTAATTAACTACCGCCCCCTTTTTGCAACAATAAACAACAACAACAACAACATCTATACCAACCAGTTGGTTACACGATGCGAGATATCCGTTATTTCTGGAGAGATGGACTGAGTAGTGTGGGCATGAGCAGTGAGGTCGAACTACCGCAGTTCCGTGTCCTGGGACACAGGCAGAGGGCGACCGAAATAAACCTAACCACAGGTACCCCATACATTACAGATTCATAAAACAAATCTTCAAAACTATATATATCTACATATATATATATATATATATATATATATATAAAAATAAAAATAATATATATTTATAATAATAACTTAAAAAAAAGAACTTTATGAAAAACTATATTATACATTTATGATAATATTTCACATAAAAACATGTTTAATCAACTATTTTGTGTTGACATTTCGTTACTGATTTTCTCTTTTGAGTTTTGAATGTTTCATTCTCGAAAAGAATTTAGCGCACATCTTTTTAATTTCGTTCTCGTAATCACCAAACATACTACATGCATACATACAAACTATATATACATATATATTTATGTATATCAAGTGCTAACTGTAACTTGTGCTACTAACAAAAATGGTTTTACTTTTTCTAACTTCTTTAAAATAAAAACCTTATGTTTTGAGTGTCCTCTATACTACTACTACATATAACTAACTATCTGTTGTGGCTTCATTTCAACTTAAATCAAACAATCCAACAACCTTAACATTATTAACTTTTTGGTCCAGTACGCAGCAGTTTTAGTCCAGTCCTATAACTCAACTCAACGTTAGGTCTGCCTAATCTTATGATTTCGAATTTATATTTTCCTATAACTACTATTCAACTACCATATTTAGTGCAGTTGCAGTTTCATGTTTATTTAGCGCATTTGCTTGGGTAGGCTATAAATAAACGCGTAACAAATAACAATAACAATAACAATAAAAACAACAGCAACAACAACGACAACAACCATATTAAAACTAAGCTTGTATGAATTGTAAAGCATCAAATTGAAATAAACACACACACAAAAGCACCCATTTCTGCCAACTATAACTACAGAAATCAAATACTACTACTACTAAATATAAACAAATTAATCTTAATTATGTACTACTACTGCCAATAAGAACAAACAGTAGCTATAAGTCCAGTTTGAAAGCGTGCCCATTACACACGCTAAAACGCTTTTAACTTTTGTATACATACATACTATGTGTAAACTAGCATTGTACTCTAGCTGAATCTTGAATTGTTAATGTAAATCAAAAAATATATTGAACAACACTTTAAGCAACAAGTTCTGAATGAGACTATTAATCTAAAAACAAAATAATGGCAAACAACAACAATGAAAAGAAACAAATTTAGCAAAACCAAAATTGATCAACTAGCTTTGACATTTTTTATGCAAATCATTAATAGTCTCACGAAATGTATTTTTTGTTTTGTGCATATTTTTCGTCAACAACGACTACAACAACAACAACAACAACAACACCGTACCGACCAACCAACCGTCGAACTTAAACCAAAAAAAAAAATTGATTCAAAACCACAAACCAAAATACAAACTCAAACTCAACTCAATCAACAACAACAACAAACTGTATAAAAAATTCATCTCTAACCACAATTAAATCTAACACCAACCAACTGAACTGAACAGTCGGCTATACGATGCGTGACATACGTTACAAATGGAACGAGGGCCCTAACTCGGTTGGTGTCTCGAGTGAGGTGTCGCTGCCTCAGTTTAAAGTCTTGGGTCATCGGCAAAGAGCTATGGAGATCAGTCTTACCACAGGTACCTGTAGACGGTTACCGATTTTTTTTAATTCAAAACTTTACTTTTAACTTTATACAAATATATACATATATATATTTAATCTATATTTATAACTTATATATTACTTATTATATAACGCATACAGCACCGATTTGATGCTCATGGTGCTGATGCTCATTGATGACTTATACTCTATATCTTTTGCGTTTTCAATTCAATTCAATTCCTTCTAGCATCTTTGGTTCTATTAGTTGCTTTAACTTACAATTTTTTGATTAATTTTCGACGCAACATTTGTAAAAAGTACTCGTACTTATTCATCTAAATACATATACTTATATATATATACATAATTAGTACAAAATACATACCATACATATATCGACAGACTTGCAGTTTAGTTAAACCAAAACCAAAACCAAACCTCTATATCTTCAATCTGAAAATAATGCAAAATAAAATACAAAACCAAATGGCGTCCAATTGAGTACAAAGGAATACAAAATCAAATGCATGTTTTTTATACTATTAAGGTCAATACTTTTTGCATTACTTTAATAGCATTTGCTAGCGCTCGACTACTACAACTATTATTAACATACCATAAACATAAACCCAACTAAATTATAAATAAATAAATATTTTAAGCAATCGCATATTAGATGCATATACCATACCATAGGCTTTCACTCAATCAACCACGTACTTTGTACTTGAACTCAACCTCAACTAGATCGATATATACATATTTATAGCATAAATAAGCGCAAAATCAAAGTCAACGCATGTTAAGCTAGCAGAAAATTAAAACTTAATTAAGCAATTCACTATGTCACATACATAAACTGCAAATTATTTTTTGCTATCTCGGTTCGTTTTCAATTTTCAGTTTGAACTTATGTCACACATACAAACATATTTCAAATAATTATATATATCAAAAGCATACAAAATTCAATCAAGCCAAGCGAAGAAAATAAATTATGGGCAAATTAGTAACTCGTTTGCTCTCATATAAAGTCAAAGCATAATTATAAAATATGTAGCTACCATAACTTCTCATTCAGCTACCAAGCAAACAACTATAGCAATGCTTAAATCAAAAATGGCTTTAGTACTTAGTAAATCATGCTTTTAATTTATGCTTGACATTAATACCACACATTATGATTAATCATTTCATACACACACACACACACACACACACATATGTTACTTATATATGCCTCTTTAAATAGTCACAATTAGTTTTTACTACAATTCATAAAATAAAGCAAAAATCTATACAAAGTCAACAACAATAAATAATTACAGCAATTGAAAAGACTGTCGAAATTTATTCAGTATCTTAAAAGCAACAACAGCAACAATTAATATTGTATAAAAATACTAAAAGCAACAAATCGCATCAAATTAAAATGCTTAAGAGCTACGTTTATATTATTGAAACTTTTAAATAGCAATTTTAATTTCTTTTCCCAACAGTTCGAACAAAAAGTTTACGCATATACCATTTATATATACATAAAAATTAAAGCTACAACAAAAAGATTAAAAAAAGAACGTACAAAAAACAAAAAACGCCCTCCCAAGCATGCTATCATCTTATAAAGTTTCCTTTTAAAGAATACGTACATACTATATATAAATAACATTTTAAAATATAATGAAAATAATGCGCCTACTGGGTCTTAGACTAGCTTTTGATTTTTGAAATCTCTCTCGATCATAAATCGCTCTCTATACTTAAATTTTAATAAATCAATATTAGGAATACGCAATGTGTTCAAGATTAGCTCACCCCACATATCTTTTGAGTTTGTTAATTGCTTTCACTTTAGTTGCAGTTCATAATGTGCCTGCCCTAAACTAACTAATTGAGCGTTAAGTCCTAACGAATTACTAACAATGCTACTACTACTACTACTTACTACTACTACTATTCATACGCAGATTTGTGTCGAACTACGCAGCTCGTAACTTCAAAATTCAGTTGAATGCGCTCTCATTACTTGCTCATGAAAATGGTTTTCTCTACAATACATACTATATATTTATATTTTGCCTAATTTGTTAATTAACCCCTTTTAATTTCTATTCTCAAGTTTGTTCTGTGCCTTTTTGGTTTCGAGTGAACAAAACTTACTAACAAACTATAATAACTATTTATTTGAATTACTTGTATGTATAAGATAAAAAAACAAGGGAAGAAAATAAAACTAAAATCTTATGATGCAACATTTACTAATAATATAATATTCTCTGCTCTCTCTCTTTCTCTCTCTCTCTCTCTCCCACTGTATCTTTTTCTTGTTCTCTTTTCATATGTAAATTGTAAAAACATAACATAAAAATATAACTAAATTAATACAAAAATCAAAAAAAAAAAAACACAATCAGGCAACTATTCGCGATTAGCCTGCGAAATCCAATTTGTGCGCTCGATGGGCTATTATCTTATACAAATCTACATACCCTCTGGACTGATCGTTATTATATCATGGGTATCATTTTGGCTCAATCGCAATGCAACGCCGGCGCGTGTGGCGCTCGGTGTGACAACCGTGTTGACAATGACCACTTTGATGTCGTCAACAAATGCAGCGCTGCCAAAGATTTCGTACGTCAAGTCGATTGACGTCTATCTGGGAACATGCTTCGTTATGGTCTTTGCCAGTCTACTGGGTAAACAAAATCTAGCAAAAAATTACAAACAAAAACAAGAAAACCAATTCAAACAACAATTCCAAAAAAAAACAATCAAATCAATCAAACAATCAAGTAGCCAAAACAATTTCTCATAACTTTACACAGGCAGCACTTAAGCACACACACACACACACAGACACACACATATACACACACCCACCCACCCACACATACACACACACACACACACACAGAAACATACACAGTAAACGAAAGCACACGCACACATGCGCGCACCCACAAAATGGCGCCCATCGCACTGACCGATGCTGAGCCCCATGTGTGTGTATGTGTGTTGCTTTAATTTATCAGTTATTTAACTACTAAATACATATAATTTATCTTGGCTAAGGGCACCACAGACAATGCCCCCACACCAAAACTTTCATTTGGTTTACTTTCCTCACCAGACACATTGCAAAAATTTTTGCCCGCTTTTCGTGCCACGCTTAGCGTTGTGCAGCAAACAAATACAACAACAACAACAAAAAAACTCTTCAGCATAAACTATAATTTATTAACTGAAAACAAAGTGCGCTGTGTTTGCAAAATTATAGAAAATTCTGCATATTTTGATATTGGCCTTGGAGTGCGCAGCGCATTTCTGTTTAGATACATTTGATTATTTTTCTGTTTTCCAAGCAACTACTACTATATACTACAACTACTACTACCCATATACTACATACATAAAACTCTAACAATTTCATATAGTTTTGGCTCAAAACTGCATGAAATTGCCAAATGACGCAGACATAGAAGCAAAAGTTTGAAGAGAAATCTTGAATTTTCCAAATTTCCATGTACATAGCATAGCAACAATGCAACGAATTGTGTAAGAAAAATGTTCAAACTTTTGATGCCTAGCAGTCGATGCTCTCTAACTTTAACTTTCTCTTTAACTATCCTTACCAACAATAATAAAAAGCAACAACTCACACCTTGAAAAAGTAACAAAAATAAGTAAAAGTAACCACCAACCAACAACAAAGTTACGATTTTGCAAATGTTTGCAAAAAAGCAGCAGAAGCAATCAAACAAATCTCTTTTTTCGTATTTGTATGTTCTTGTTAATTTCTTCAATACAAAGAAACAAGCAACTATCATTTAAAGAAAATGTATGCAAATTCATAGATACGCGCTGTCCCCTGTAAAGGGTCGCCATACCAAATTTCCAAGCCAACCAAGCCAACAGCCAACAAGCAACAAGCAAAACTAAACAACAAGCAACAATAACAACAACACGCACACACTAACAAACCAAACTCAACTAGTACTTACAACAAAAGCCTTAACAATAGGACAAGTGAGCTTTAGCACAAGTTAACATATCTACCAAATATGTTAGCTGCAAAATCGAAGCATGCTTCTAAAATACTTATTATTAAAGCCGACTCAGGTTGATATTGTGTTCAGGCACCCTCAGCAAAATCGCTTTTTATTTATTTATCTATTTTTTGTTTTTGTTACGCTTCAAACGCAAAATGCATATGGAAATGCACACACTTGAGCGAACACATTTCAACCTGAAATGGTACCCAGATATCAATATACGCCCAGCTTCCGCAAAATCGCCACAAAAAAGCAAAACCAAAAACCAAAAAAAAAATCAAAATAATCAAAAATGCCAAAATTAACTAAATCAATAAACCGACGACTTGTACTACACACATACCATACCATACGTACACCCAACGCACCTGTAACTGAGCCCAGGGTACGAACTGAAAACCGAGCGCATCAAATACGAAAAGCAGCATGCCCTGCGCCACACCTGGCTTGAGTCGCGATTGAATTGAATCTCTAAATATATATATATATATATAATAGACTATATATAAATACACAAGTACACACTGTATATATCGTCCAATGAAAAAATCGCCAATGAACAAGACGAATTGCCAGCTAATGACGACGACGACGACGACGATGATGATGATGATGCTGATGACGATCATTCAAAGGTTCACAGACACAAAAACAAAAGTAGCCAAAAGCCTCAATGCGTACATTTGGCTTGTCAAGTCTAAGTTACTCGCATGTGTGTGTGTGACTCAGACATGACAAGCGCCCAAATGTGCTAGCCCAATGTTACTGTTGTGTTGCTCATAAGGCTTTTGAGGTTAGGTAAGATATGTACGATTTGGTCTCCTTTCTCTGTACTCTGTATTTGTTACCATGCAACACTTTGAGAGACTTGGTAAGTACACTCGTTTACTCGTTACGTTACTCGTTACTTTACAACAGTTTAATTGATTGATTGAATAATCTGCATAACATAATCTAACATATGTATGATGGAATTCTCTCGAGTTAGCGCTAGTGACTAACAGTGTCTCTCTCTCGCAATTTTAACACATCTCCAGGATATACTTACTTACAATGTGTACTACTACTCTTAAATCAATGACATTCAAATGAAACAAACAATGCTGGAAATTTAGTGTGTGTGTGTCCCCTACAAGAGGCGACTGTTCAATGAATTTGCATTTAAGGCACGCACATGAACATTTTCCTTGAATGATGGTCTCTCTCAACTGCAGATATAAATGTGTACATAAATCGTTTGGCTTTCAAATGACTTTTTTCCACTCATTTCACAACAAAAAACAGAAAACATCACACACACTCACACACACACACACACAGTAACTGACATACACACACTCACACACACACACACACACTGACATGCAGCACACACATACACAAATACACACATACACAGTTCAGCCATTACACTTCAATTGCTCTATCTATCTTTCTCTCTCTCTCTCACACACATACACGATGTGCATACATTTGTAAGTGTATGTATAGCTATCGTAACTGTTTATATTAATATCTCTCGTACAACTCACACAGACACACACACACACCTTGCTATTTTTCAATTTATGTTGCCTGGCTAACGAAACGTTAAAGTACATCAATAAATTTTCTTAAAGATTCACTTTTCCAAAAGTACAAAACACTCACACACACACATATACACGCAACTCACCTATACAGCAGTAGTGCCAAGCATACATCATTTAACACACACACATACAGCCACACTCACACATACTTGTATATGTATTTTCCAAATTATTTCTTGATGTATGCACATTTTTATGCGTACATCGAACTATAAATGGCTTCAACAGAGACTAATATGTATATTTCAACAACGCTTCATCCTGTCTTCCCCCTGCATCATTCAACATGAACACTTTAACTGCTTCAAAATTACAAACTGTGCTATTGACTGCAACAACAACAACAACAACTACAACTACAACAACAACAACCTAACAACAACAACTACAACTACAACAACAACAACCATCATCTGAAACTCATGTGGCGACTTCTTTCAAAATTTATTGTGTATACGCATCTGACCAAAAAACCAAAATCAAAACCCACACGTACCGCCCACCGTCCGTGTTTGCCTTCTCATCATTTAAATCGCATCAATCTCCAATCAATCTCAATCACACTCTCTCTCAAAATCCAATGCTAAACTGACAAATACAATTCGAAACTCTATCAAAATCGTATCGCAATCGTAGAATACGCCACCGTCGGCTATATGGCAAAACGAATTCAAATGCGAAAACAAAGATTTATGGCGATCCAAAAGATAGCTGAACAGAAAAAGCAACAGCTCGATGGTGTGCAGCAGCAGGCCAATCCGAATCCGAATGTCGGAGGCGGACCCGGTCCTGAGCATGGACATGGGCATGGTCATCATGCCCACAGCCATGGTCATCCGCATGCGCCCAAACAAACAGTGAGTAACCGCCCAATCGGCTTTACAAATATCCAACAAAACGTTGGTACGCGCGGTTGCTCGATAGTGGGACCCTTGTTCCAGGAGGTGAGATTCAAGGTCCATGACCCGAAGGCACACTCGAAGGGCGGCACACTGGAGAATACCGTGAATGGCGGACGTGGTGGTCCCCAGTCCCACGGTCCTGGAGCCGCGCCCCCAGGCGGTGGCGGTGGTGGCGGACCGCCAGATGCTGGCGGAGACCCCGAGGCAGCGGTCCCAGCACACTTACTGCACCCTGGCAAGGTAAAAAAGGTGAGTATCACACACACACACAAATAGACTCTGAATACATGAACTGTTATGTCCTACAGGACATTAACAAACTGCTGGGCATTACGCCCTCGGATATTGACAAATATTCCCGCATTGTGTTTCCGGTGTGTTTCGTTTGCTTCAATCTGATGTACTGGATCATCTACCTGCATGTGAGCGACGTTGTCGCTGATGATCTGGTGCTCCTGGGTGAGGAATAAGTGGCCGGCAAGCCAACTAGGAGTAGGCGTGGGCGAGTGAACAGCGCACAAGAGAGTCAAACTATGCAGCGCGCTGAAAAACAAAGCAACAAGACAACAAAAAGAAAATTGAGAGAAGAAGGGGATGAGGAAAGGAGAAAACCAAACTAATTTTAACTAGCAATTTAAACAAATGCAAAACAAAACAAAACAAAACACAAAACAAATTATTGTTAAAAACTAAAAACAAACACACAACAAAGACATATTACAAGGTCGAGAGCAAAGAAAATATTGTTAAATAGATTTACGCAAGGCAAATGAAATAATTATAATAAAATTTAGCATACATAAGACAAAACGCATACATATAAATATACAGATGAATAATCAAAAGCATCAGCATAGCAAAACGTAGAAAAAATTAAAAATGCAAAAAAAAAACAAACAATTAACTAAATTAAAGCATAAACCGCAACTAAGAGAAGCATAAACAAGAAAATATTTAAAAACTTAGAGTGAAGCATAAATAAATAACAAAAATAACTAGCGCAATTAAGTATTTATTTTATATTCACATAATTCAAATTTAAAAACACAACATAATTAAACTAACAGCCACATAATTGCAATAGGTTATTAAATTTTAATTAAGCAACAATTCAAAAAAATATTATTTAATTTTTCTATATTTCTTTTATATGTTATTTGTGTTGCTTCCTTTCAAAATCAACACCCAAGATTTGTCTTCCTTAGTTTAAGTCTGTATTTAGTTTAAGTCTGTTATTTTGCTTCAAGTTTCGGCTTACACTCTAATTTTCTTATATAATATAAGTATTTCATTTTGTGTTTCAATTTACAAACTTTTGCTTTCGAAACTAAACACTTTTTAGCGCTTCCAAGGAAAATGGCCAAATTTTTTAGGTACCAAAAAATAAATTAAAGAAAAGTAAAACTTAGCAAATGATTACATTCGATTAAAAGATATTAAATTAAAAACTATGTGACCATATAAATTGTTAACTTACAAACAAACATTTTTTTAATAATTTGCACATACAAGAAAAATTAAATTAATTATACATATATTTCTTTCAAGCGCACCTTTTGTAAGCAAAAATGCAATGGGCATAGTATAAACGTTAAGCGAAGCAAAAATAGTTAGAGCAATTTGAAAAGGTTAAATTTTAGTTGTACTGGTAGTTACGAAACAAGCATTACAGAAGAAAATAGTTGGAAAACGTAAACTGCAAAGGAAGAAATAAATGAAAATAATCTAAACGCACGCAGCTCGAAATAATGAAATAACAAACTCTAAGGCACCGAACAACTTCAGTTAAAAGAAATGAACACAAACTTGAGAATAGTTAAATGCTATGATATAAGCATACCATTAATGTTACGTATATATACAAATGTTGTATGTACATGTACACAAGTTTAAATGAAACTGCCTAAGAACTTAGCACATAAGTCTTACAAAATATTTGAAAAGCAAATAGTGAATTAATTTAGGAAGGAAACAATTGATTTTCAATTTGTACATACAAAGCAAAGTATGAAAGGTTATGCATTATATTAGGTAAATATACATATGGAACAAAAGCAAGTAGGAGCAAAACTTCGCAACCAGAGTATATTAGATATAAAGTTAAATTTAAATATTAGCTAATAAAAATGATTAGACTTACTCAGACTAGTTCAAACAGTCAATAAAACGCGTTCAAGCTAGACAATGCACCATTTTAAGTTAGTCTAACACACAGACACAAATACACACTCTCACTCACACACAGCAAACACTTAAACATATTTGAAATTCTTCGCTCAAGTTCCTCAATGAATCACTCAAATTACTTATGTTAAGTTTAATTCAAAGGCAAGTGAGTTTAACAGCAAAAACAAAAACAAAAACCTAGCACAAAACTAAGTAAACGCATATTTAATGAGTACGCAGTTACCATAGCAAAAATGAAAATATCATAAATGAATTTTAATTTAGTATTTACTATGTATATGGTTAGTATATGAAGGCGTTTTAATAAAACGCTTGATCTAAGGCTAAAGAATTTTGTACAGTTAGCTGAGGTTAGCGACATAAGTATACACCAAAGCATAGGCATAATATGCTAGCTAAATATAAATACATACAAACACATATATACCCGAAAATATACGCTATATAGCATACAGACACTCACTCACACACACACACACACACACGCTCATTTACGTATAAATTAAATATATATTTATATTTAATATACTTATAGGTATGTATAACCAAACATACGAGCATAAGTATAACGTATTTAGGCACCTATATGTAGCACGAGTTTTTTATATGTAAACCAAAGACCCAAAATATATAAGTACTATATATAAAATATTTATAAAATTGTATATAAAACATTGAGCACCGTCTTAAAAGGGATTAAGCTAAATGCGTGGTAGTCCGAGTGACTCTGCGCTGGCGGCAAATTAGAATTAGAACCTAACTCTTAACCAATAATCCAACAATATATATATAATATATATATATATACTACCAAAAATCTTTGATACTAACATACATAGCCAACTGAAAGCGAAGCGAAAATTACTTTATTAACATTCTAGAAATACACAAACACACCCAAAAACACACACACACCTATATATGTATATATATATGGTTAAACACCCTTAACAGCAAATTTGGACAACCATTAAAGCAATATAAAATTTTAGAAGATAACGTCTTGTTTCCTTTCTCATTTCCCATACATAAATATTCAGTTGAGCCAAGTACTTACATGGATTTGAAACAACACTAACAAGAACAACAGTTAATAATACTTAAAAATATGCTTAGGTAACCCAGATTTAGACAGCAACAAGTGCAATCGGTGATAAAAACAAATACACACACACACACATTCAAGGCATACTCACACATATTCAACATTCAATTTAATACTTATACCAATAGTGTAAACCAGTGAAATCAAAACGTTTATTGAAGTTGTGTACAAAACCAAACAAAAAAAAAACAACTTTAATATACCTGCGTAATTTAACATAATTAAATTATATATGATGACAACAACAACAAAAGCTGCTCAACGGTTTCGGAGCGTATTTCCAAAGAACGTAAACAAAAGTAAACAATTTTAGTTATACACAAATAGCTGAGCAATTTTTTAAGCAGTGCATTAAGTGAATATATATATTTAATTTTAATACGTGATTTTTTACTCTAAGGGCTATTCAAGTATTATGTAAGCAGTTCAGTGCACAAAGGGTTCACTTTTCATATACTCGAGGAGGGAGGGAGGTATCTCTAGAGTCAGCAATAATTCCATCTAGTTTTTCAAATTTTTCTAAAAAATAAATAATTCAATTTTAATGCTTTTGAGATTGCTACGTAATACTTGAACTATCCCCCTGACGTTTAGTTAAAAATATGCATATAATTTAAAATATTTAGTTAAACTTAGCGAATTTTTTACAAGTATATTATTTCTAATATGAAGTTTAGCAGAGGGAAAACAAATTTAACAAATACCAAAAACAAAGAGGCAAAGCATTTAGGACAAACAAAACCAAAATATAAAATTTAAAAACACTCCCAAAACAAAACAAAAAAAAATAAAATAATTAAATAAAATGTTTACATACTTATACACACAAAGAAATGTTTGAAGCATTTTTGGCAGCACTGTTTAGATGGTGCTGCCAACACCAAAGTTTTATAAAGACAAACAAAAAGTAATCTTGAAATAAGAGATATTAAATGTATACATACATGGCAAGTTAAATATACATACATCTGTACACGATTTAATAATTATATTGTGTATGTATATGATGATGTATTATAAACTGTGTATGATGGTCTCAAAGTGAAATTCTAAAGTATTTAGATAAGCAAACCCGTTGAAAATTCCTAGGCATTAAGTTCAAGTTGAAACACAGTTAGACACACCAATTAAATTCAATATTCAATATGATTCAACACAAAAACAATCAAAACATTTCCATATAAATGCACTCGATAATTTTTTAAAAATGTAAAACGACACTAATGTAACAAAATGTTGACAGAAACAGAAAATATTCTAATGATACCTACAATTGCAAATAGTTAGTAAGCCCGTAAACGAAAACTTGCACAAAACAATTTGCAATTTAAGATGAACAACATTTCAACACTGGCACACATTCTCATAAAATACACACTTATGGTTGTAAAACACAAAGTTGATTTTTATATGATTTGGCAATGATTTATTTATGAGCGAGGCAACTTTTCTATTCGGTCGTCTTTTTGTTTCGGTTTCGGTTTCAGTTCAGACTGCTGCCATTATTCTTTTCTATATTCAGTTGGCATAAGCTTAAACAAATACTATTTCAAAAAGACAGAGCACACACTTGCGCGTATCTATAATTTTTGTTTTTATCCGTCCATTAAAGAAAAAGTTCCTAATTGCAATAAATGAAGATTTTTTATGATTACTATTATCAAGTCAGCAGCCAGCTAGTCACAAAAGAACTTTAACACACAGATGCAGTCAATTGTTTCGAATATCCATATAGTCAGTTCACACTCAAACTTGCCGATCTGTTGTCAATTATATTGCAAGTTCAGTCCTTCCGCTTCTTCGTTTTGATCCAAGCCCCATGTTTAGTTTGCTCAAAATAATCAGCCAAGTTAAAATTTACACCTACGTTAGGTAAACAAACATTTTGCAAATGTTGAAAAACGAAATGTAACATGAAATTACTAAATAACTAACAAATAAAAAATTATATGAAAACCAAAAAATAATTTATAAACGTATAAACGTAATGCGTATGTAATGATTGATCACTGATCACAAATTTTGACTGTGTTAATTTCGTTATATAAATAAAACTAAAGACAAAACCAAAAAAAAGAAAAAAAAGAAGATTAAATAAGTAAATAATTATCTATAGCGTATGAAAACACACACACACACACATAACAAACATGAGATGAATGTTACAAAAAAAGCAAAACAAAATCCAAAAAAAAATACCTATAATATTAAGTTAAGTATTAAATGAATTGGGAAACATCCAGCAAAACCAAGAGAAGAAATATTATAAAATTGCAAATGAAGCGAATATGAATAAAAATATGTAAAAACAAAAAAAAAGAGTTTATTTCATTTTTACTGACAAAAACAGCAATTTAAATATGTTTGAAGTGGAATTTTATTTGTTGGCTCGTTAAACAGAAGTTTTTTAATTCATAAACATTTATATATGCATATGGCATGAGCTTCGATTAAATTTCTTGGGAATCAACATACTTGTTTTGGGGAATATTAATGCCATTAATTGTTCTGTTTATATAATATATTCATAATAGCTATACATACTAGAGTCAGTATTTGTGATTAATGCATTGAGTATCTTTTTCAATTATTCGACTTCGACTTCGATTTCGCAAAACAAAATTGAACTCCATTGAGTAGGCATTCATCAACATTAACTTAGTGAAATTTGTCTAGGCTTTACGCGCTGAGAACTTGCAACACATTGAACTAATTAGACTAGACTTTTACATAAGATTATACAACAATAAGTACATACGTTATTCAAGCAAACTCTTTTCGGCTATTCGGATGCTTATTACACAGCAATTTGTCATTTGTCATATGAGTAATGTTATTTGGTGCGGCACAATTCCAAAATACGAGTAGATGCACTAACATATTATATATATTTATACTATATAGATTTATTTGCGGTGCAGCGTGAAACTTAACAAACGAAACGAATTGACTTTGAATTTGCTTTTACTCTTTGAACCATTTTATCGTTAACTATTTATCAAGCGCATTTAAACATACATATGCTAGAGTTTCTATAGTGTGACTTAGATATATACACATTCAAATATTATTGCTCGTTTGTTGGCCGATTGATATTCGAAGATCTGTTTCAAAGGCTGAGAGACATACAGCGACAATTACAATAGAGATACTATATGTATTCTGATATTATCATTATTGCATTTCAGAGAGCTTAATACATTACAATCTAATATAAATATTAATATAAATATATCAAGTATATCATTTAGTTTAAGTAATTATATATGTATATGTAGGTATATGGTGGTTTAGTATGAAGGCCCAGTTGATGTTTCAATGTAAATGAATTTGTATATATATGTTCTGTTGTATGTAAAAAGTTAACCCCAGGAGCAGTCTACGGTTCGCTTGCGAAATGGATGTACACAGTTTGAGCGCTGTCCGAAATGAATGATGCATTTAAATAGGAATTTACTACAAATACAATTGCTTGCTATATTACTGAGTTGTATTGCGTTTGGTTTGTCGTTGTATTAATAAATATATAGCTATAGTATGGTTACAATTCTAAGTTTTTTTTGTCGGTCAGAGTGTGTGGGAGCGTGTGCCATTTATAAATGCATTGTGTGGTTTACAGGTCTGTGGATTGTGGTGGTCCAGCTGTGAGCGCTCTATAACTGTCCGTGGGTATAGTCTATATTGTATGTATCATGCTCATGCTCGTGTGCCTAAAAGATAAAGAACAACATTGAAGTAGCCGACTAAATTAGTGGCTGGGCGAAAGAGAACGGCGCGCCATCTAAGCGTTCGACTCTTTCAGATTTTGTAAACGTGCCAATTGATTTGAGTCCAATTCCTCGGGTATGCTGGCGCGGCCACCAACCACCTGCTTAGGTGCTTCGATGACCTCCTCGGCGTTTATATCCAAATCTGTAGACTGTTCTCCACCGCCGCCGCCGCCACCTCCACCGCTTGCAAAGGCATCATCAAAGTTGGCATCAAAGTTAGCCTCAAAGTTAGCTTCAAAACCACCAGCGCCGCCTTCAGCGCTTGCGCTTCCACTGGACTTCTCATTGAAGGGATCTTCAGCCTCCGGCAGTGCGGGTATATCAGCAGCAGAGGCCGAGTCTGTGCCCTCCGAGAACGACTGCTGATCCTCTGCATGACAGGATGGATACTCTGTCAGTGTTATGCTAACAATAGGCCTCACCCGGCCAGCTTCTCCTCTAGAAACATCAGCACTACGATTACCTTCTTTGACAGCTGTCGCTGCCTGGGACGTTGCTTGCTTCTGTGTCTGTGTCTGTGGCGTGACTTTAGTCATTGGCTTGGGCGCTATATCTGGCTTTTTATCCGACACTGCTGGCTCCTTTGACTGCTCAGCTGCTGGCTGTGCTGACTGCTCGGTCTCTCCTACTGGTGGGAAAGATTTATCGGCACCGTCTTCAACCATAGGGGTTGCAGCGGTAACAATTATTTGTGCCATACCTAAGTTCAATGTATTCGCATGGGCTGGCCCAGCAGCAGCTGCCACGCCTCCACCAGCCTTAGCTAGTTGAGGCGGTGGCAACGATGGTGGCGGCTTGCCATCGTCATCGCTTAAATCGTCCTGCAAATGAAGAAAGTGTATCATTAATACAAGTGCTGCTGTTGCTGTAAGCAAATTAAGTATATGGGGGACTTTTAAATCGGCTATAACTATAGTTACCTCCATGCCAGGCTCTTCAATGAGTACTGTGTAAGCATTAAAGATAAACAAGAGAAAAACATTTGACTTAGTTAAATTGACTTGAGGACGTTTGAAAATTCGAGTTTCAATTAACTTATTTTTCATATCAATTTTATAGAGCAGTGAAGAAAAACTTAAAAGTGGGAGGCAAATACAAGGCAGTCAGCGCTAAATATAAGTAACAATTTTAAATAAAGATAACTTCAAAAAGGAATACTTGTGGTAACAAAAAGCTTACAGGTGATGAATTTGAAAAAGTTACTTTATACACATGTTCATAGATTTGCAATCGAAGTGGGGGGTGGGGGGCACACGTACATGCGAATACGATGAAGGGATCGTCAGACTAAACTAACAGATGGGTTTATGGCGAGTTTATAGTTATCAAAACTCACTTTAAATTTTTTTGTATCATATTTAACAATTTATTGAATCTTAACGTCAAGACCAAAAGTTTGAAACTATTGAAACAAAAATTAAATTAAATAAAAACTATCTTTGAGCTACCAGAGAGTTATCTTGACATGCTATTAATCCTCAAGAGTAAAGACAGTTATATACATATATATCAAAAACTAATTTGAGTAAAGTAGATATATATATATATGGTATATACAAAGAGAGAGAAAGATTCAAATAAAGAGAGGGTGAGCGAGAAAAATTCAACTCATGAAAGTTACATAGGAATCATAAAAATTACCCTTTTTGGCAGTAGCTTGACTGGGGCCTTAAACGACACACAAAAACTGGTTACACTGAGAGAAAAGCAAAGCATTACAGCAATGAAAAAAACCAAAAGGGTGAGTAATAATCACATACTTAAGTTGCACTAAAGCCACAAAAAAACAAACTTAAAGTGCATTGAAGCACACATATATTAATATACATAGATATTTCAATATTATGCTGCAAAATAATAAACGAAGTTTAGAACCAAGAACTCGAAATAAAATTCGAATTTAAATTCGTTGATGTTAGCATAAAAATAGGAAACACCAACACACACAGGAAACACGTTGTTAGGCAGCCTAAAGTACACTGTAAAAAATTTTAGTTAATTTTTCTTGCTTTTTGTTTTTGTTTTAGTCGAAAGTTGAAATAGTGTAAAGAGATGATTAAAAATAATTTTATCGATTGGTTTTCTTTTTTTAGATAGCACATTAACGAAGAGATGTGAAGAGTAGTTACAGTGATGCTATTGGTGATGGTAGTAGTAGTAGTAGTAGTAGTAGTAGTGGTGGTGGTTAGTAGTAGTTAGACGAGCAGCACTTGGAGCATAAGTTTAGGTACCTCTAGAGAAATAGAAGCAGGTATTTTGTTTTTGTTTTGTTTCTTTTCTTGGTAAAATAAAAAATGTTTGTACTATAGGAATCGAGATTGAGTGATATTTAAATTGAGAGCTTTTGAGAGTATACAAGGGAGAGACAAAGAGAGTGCGCCACTAGCGTAGCTAGCAGATCAGCACATTTACCTGGCGGAGGCATGCTGGGTGCCGCAGCGCCATTGGGTATATAACCGCTGTCCTCGTCTGTGGCATGCAAGTGAAAATAATTGTCAAACTCCCAGCAGCAACTAAACGAACCAAGCGTACACTCACCAGCAGTGTCCTGTGAGCCGAACATATCCTCCGTAATGTCTGTCAGCTCATGCGCGTACTCTGGCGGCAAGGCGGGAGCAGGCGGCAGAGAGAAGTTGGGCATTGCCATGGGCGGGGGTGACTCGTCGCCGCCTTCAGTAAGCGGCTCACCCATTTCGTCACATTCCTCGACCACCAGCGAGGGGAAGTTGCCAAATTTGCCGTCTAATTCACCCTCCCACCAGCCATCGTCCACGCCATGCGCGGTCTTAGTTATGATCTTGATAATGTTGCCCTCCTCGAAGGTCAGCTCGTCCTCGGCGGTGGCATCGTAATCGTAAGAGCGCAATCCCACCATTCGACGTCAGACTTGGCGCGCTTTTGTGGAGCCATTATGACCGATACCTGGTCGGGCGATTGCATGGAGTCCACCGTTTGATCTTCATTGTCAACAGTATAATCGACAGATGAGAATGAGATTTGTGAGCGCAATTGATTGCCTGAACTACCATTGAAGGCCACACCGGCCGCATCCTGCTCAATATCCAAGTAATTGTGCGGTACATAGCCCTCCTCGCCGCGATAATTACGCGCGCGCAGCCAACCGTCGCCGTCACCCTCGCCGACTACCTCGAGCTGCTCGTTTTCCACAATGGTCAGCTCATCGGGATTTTGTGCCTGCAAAGAAACGCCGTTAACTCGCTTTACGCTCATTTAACCAAGTCTTTCTACTCACCGTATAGCTGTAAAGAGCGGTGCATTTGAAGATTGCCTCCTTGGGTTCGGGCACAATAGGCTCGTCCTTATCCTCCTCTTCCTCTGCGCCCCAATTAACCTCAGTTGGATCATCCCAACCCCCAGCGCTGCTGGCTGCCATCATGGGCACGGCAGCAGCGGCAGCTACAGGCGCTGCACGTCCGTCCTCGGGCTCCTCGTCGCTGTCGCTAAAAGTACGATCCCGCGACAGTTGCTGCTCCTGTTTTGGCTTGGCAGGAGCACCACCAGCCGCTTCTTCCTTGTCACTGTCGTAGAACGAATCTGAGCTGGGGTTTTCACCCTGGCCAGAGGCATCGGTGCGCATAGATATGGAGCTAGCTGAGCGAGTGAGCTCCTGCACGCCCATTATCTCCGCTTCCTGAACCCACTCATCAACATTTATGCCGCCATCGCGTAGACACTGCAAGCAAGCCTCTGCCTTGGCCTTTTCTGTCTCGGAGCGACGTATCTGATCGCGGAATTCATCAATTTTGGTATCTAGATCCGGTCCATTAGGATCGTTCGGATCTGAGCGCTGACCTGCATCACGCAGCGATTGGCACAACGCCAGCTTTTTGGCATGCTCGCGAATGGAGGCATTCTCCTTGACCACACGACCAGCCAAGTTCTTAGCCTCCTTGGTCAGCGTCTCTGTAGACGACTCGTGCTCTGAGGTCACCTTACGCACCGGATCATTATCGCAAGACTCAAAGTCGTACTGAATGTGCTGCTTGAGAACTGGATAGAACAAATAGCAGCATTGCAGATTGTACTCCCTGGTCAGCTGCTGAGCCTGGTCACGTATCTTGCCAAAGCTGTTCTGGGTAGCCGAACAAGTAAGCAACTCCGTGCGCCTGTAGGACAGAAAGTTTAAGCGGCAGCTAACAGTTAATAATGGGCTAAGCTTACCCCATAAGCATCAAGTACTCGGCGACACGCTCAAATACATAGTTCTCCATGGTGGTCATGGTTGTTTGGAGATCGACGGTGAAGTAACGGTTCTGATGTGCGTTGGCCGCTGCCAGACTGAGTATATAATCATTGCGTGCTCCCGAGGACTTCTCCTCAAGCAGCTCTTTGCGCGAGGTAACTCTTGCGCTGTTCTTCTGCAGTGATGTGATGGACTGGAAGAATGAGCCCTTCTTCTTCTTGAGCTTCTCCTCGATATCTTTGGCCTTGTCGCGCACATCGTGAGCGCAATGCTCCTCATCAAAGTACGACTTCTTGGTCTTGTCCACGTCGCCTACACTCAAATGCAGCTCCTTCTGCACATTCACAATGCCCGACAGTGAGCGCTTAGCTATAGCTAGCTTATAATCGCGCAGCACTTTGGCCTCATCTGCAATCTGCTGCTGGAACACCTCAATGGCAGCCAGGCGAGCACGCGCCAATTTCTCGTTCTCCTCCAGCACAGTGCGCCAGACGCTCCACATGTTCCTGCAAGCATTAGAATATGTGAAAGCGTGTAACTGGTTTAAGCTATGGTGGTGAATACGTTACCAGCGCTCCTCCATGCCATCCATTTTAATATCTGGAATATTGGGTATTTTCTTGTTGAGATATTGGGATGAGATCTTGAGCAGCCCCTCGCTGTAGGACTTCTCGATGGCCGAGCGCTTGATGGTAAACTGGCGTATGTCCTCCAGCAGATCGCACTCATGTTGATTCTTTAACTGCAGCTTGGCGACCTGCTCCGTGTGCAAATTCTTGAGGAATTTCACATAGTTACCCTATATAGAGAAATATATACATACACATGGATATTTATTTATAGAGTTTACTTGGCGCTAAAGCATTTTTTTTTTACCTTGCGCGGCGGTGGCTGCATTGTGAGAGCTTTTCTACAAAGTTAGCGCTACGTTAAGTTAAAGCAAGCGGAAGCGTTTGCGTTTTGTTGTTGCTCAGCTCCAATCGAATGTCGTTACATTACCTCAAGCAGCTGTAAGTGAAGTAAAAGCAGGAAAGGTAGCAAATCGGTTAAGTTAATGGATTTCTTGCGGGGGCGTAACGACTACCAAACAAAACTTATGTAATAAGCGCTTTAAAAATGCACACAGCTAGCCAATGGGCTGCAGCACCACGCCCCCAAAGGAGTACTTCAGCTGCAGACCATGTCCATCCATTGATTAGTTTGCACACTCAACCACAATGCAATGCCAAATTTTATGAAAAATTTTCACCAGTGCAGTGGGCCTGGTATTGATTTATGTCATAGCAGAGTATAGAGCGACTTGTTAAACTTTTCTTTGGTTGCTTGGCACTACGTTTATGTGTTCTTATCTATTATGTTGGGCTAACACTCTTTTTGGACATGCCCTCCACTTGTCTACGTTGTTGTCGTTGTTTGTTAACTTTAGTTGTAGTTCAGTTAAACTTAAAAGAAATTGCGTTTTCTTGCAGCTTACTTATCGATTCCGATTTAAATGTCGTTGTAAGAGTATTTTCTTTTTTCACTCATGCACCGTTAGCTGCTGCGCGAGCTCGAACGAGCTGAGAGAGTGAGTATAAGCATAAGCGAGAGGCTTTTACTTGCGACCGGGGGGTAGTTGATGCAGCTTTTAACGTTCATTCATGGCACAGCCGTTGGCATTTAGAGCGGCACATGCGTAGTTTCAAAATAACCAAAGTTTTTACAATACATTTCTCGATTTATCTAATTTTATTACCTTAACAATATGCTGTGATATTGCACACACTTTGAACTCACTAACACCAAAATATTTTAATCATATCTATAGCATTGCTGATAAAGCATTTGAAACAAAAACATCAAAGCAAAGCACTTAAGTCCAATAACGTTAAAGTTTGATTAATGCGCGTGGAGCAGACGTGTGAGGAGCAGTGCTTCGCTGCGACGCACACTGTGAATGGTTAAATTATCGATATGTGTATCGATAGCTTGGTCAGCTGTTTGCATTAAATAAAAACAAACGCGCGTGAAAGCAAATGGTTGGCGGGGGAGCAGGCTGTTGGGCCGCCAGTAAAAAAACCTGTTTTTCTAAGTCAAGACCAAACAAACAAAAGCGCTGCTGGCAGCGCAAGCGTAAAAGTGGGCCGCCAACGAAGAAGCAGCGAGAAGACGTTGCGCCCGAGCTGCGACGCTGATTTCACTTTTCGACATTTTTTAGCGGAGCAACAACGGTTAAGCGTCACTTCGAGTCCGCAGCTGTACAAAGCGCAGCTTTAACGCATTTACAAACTAAAATTTCGCAATAAATTGTATATAGCTCGAGTCCAAAATGCAACGAGTCAGTGCACTGATTATGCAACAGGTTATGCGCCAAAGGATGCCACAACGGCTGACCTCATCAACAACGCAGCTAACTTTCACTTTGCGGCAGCAGCATCGCCACACAGCTACGTCAACAGCGAGTAGCAAGCAGGTAACACCACCGCCACGACACGATTGGAATCGAGCTGTAAGCGAGGCAGAGCGCATTGTAGGCTACCCCACATCCTTCCTGAGCCTGCGCTGGCTACTCAGCGATGAAATTGCCAATGTGGCGTTACACCTGCGCAAACTGGTTGGCAGTGCCCATCCGCTTATGAAGACAGCCAAGTAAGTTGCATAAATTAATGAAGTGCCCATTTAATTTTAACTTTCATTTTTCGCAGGCATCTCTTGTATAATGGCAAGAACACGATGCAGGCATGGGGCTTGATAGTGCTGCTGGTGTCCAAAGCAGCGGGTCATGCGGCTAACATACCAGATGTGGAGCAGGACAAGAGCGCCGGCGTGCTACACTCGCAACGTGCGTTGGCTGAGGTTACCGAAATGATACGCATTTCTCATCTGGTGCACAATGTAAGCTGACCTTAAGCAATCTTTACTTGGACCTAATTTGACTTTCCTCTGCTTTTCAGAGCGTTGTCAATCTGCAGTCGAGCACGCAGGCTGGCCAGGACGTTAGTACTTATGATGACATGTCGTTTGGCAACAAGATAGGTCTGCTTACAGGCGACTATCTGTTAGGTCACTCCAGCGCAGAGCTGGCTAATCTGCGCAACCAGGAGGTGGTCGAGCTTATTTCCTCAGCAGTGCGTGACTTTAGCGAATCGGAGTTTATTGGCGAGCGTGATGAGCAAAATAATCCGCTACCCTTCAAGCCCGGCAGCTTTCAGCGTCCATCGCTAACTGTGGGCATAGACTTTAATGAGCATGATGCTATGACGCCCATGCCCATTGCACAAGTGCTGGGAAATCCAGAGCAGGAATGGGAATGCAGAAACATACTCAACGCTGGCAGTCTGCTAGGCAAATCCTGTCAAGCCTCACTCAAGTTGGCCGGCCAGAGTGAGCAGCTGCAGCGACATGCCTATCGATTTGGCAAACATTTGGCGCTAGCCTGGCAAGCCTGCCTAGACGCCGAACCTTTTCAATGTCCCACGCTGCCGCTGGATGTTAACTTCAGCTTGGTTAGCGCACCAGTGTTGTTTCACTTGGAGCACGATCCTAGTCTTTATGCGCTCATTGAGCAAGGCAAACAGTGTGTGGAAAACATTGACTTCAATAAGATACATCAGGCAGTGCTCGCTGGACCCGCCATGGCCAAGACGAAGACGCTGCAGCGTAAGCATACGGCAGCTGCGCTTAGCGTCTTGAAACATTTCCCAGACACAGACGCACGTCAAGCGCTGGAGAACATTATACTCGCTATGCAAGACTTGTAAATGGGTTTGTGGGTTTAGCTTTAGTATAATGACATTAGCTTAAGTTGAAAAAACAGTTAACAGCATGTGTACAAAGATTTTATTAATGATTGTTATAAACATTTAATGCTTTTGTTGTATTTAAGCTAATGTCACTTTATTTTTAAATAGTTGTAATTTGTTACTATTTATGACAATTAAAAAGGGACTTTGGACATACACTTACACTATCGGCTTTGTATGCGCATTAGCATCAATTGTGGACAACGTTCATATTCAAAGTACTGTGGAAAGTCCAATGGCAGCTGCTCCATAATCCAAGACTTGTGCGCCGTCTGCCTGAGAAAATGTTCATACATGGGCGCCACGGAATCGCATTCCTCCAGCGTAAACACATAACGCTTCTCCATAGCCATATAGATACACTTTGGCCTGCCTGTCTGCTTGCCGCGCTCCAAAATATGCTCCATAACTGCCACAAAAGCATTGGTTAGTTCATCGGAATAGACCACATCTGCTGCCAAAATAATATCACTAGCATCTATAGCCTCCAGCAACGCTGTTGATAGCTGGGATGTGGGTGCTAAGAAGTCGTATTCAAGCACGCTAATCTGCCCCTCAAGCAAACCGGCATTGCGCTCCACATTGCTCTGGATGAGCTTGAGAATACAACCTAGATTCACGTCTGTGCAGTAGATGTGACCTTTGTTATGTATGGCAGCTGCAATGCTGGTGAGTCCCACGCCTGCACCCAGCTCCATAATGCTCTTGTTGGCCATCTCCCGCCGTTGATGAAACAAAAAATCCGCCAGCAGCAATGCACCACGCCATACTTGTAATCCAACTAGGCTTAGCTCTGTAGCATCGGAATGTTCAAGTTCTATGACACCTCGCTGTGGCCGTGAGACGTCCAAATCGCCATCCTTGTCAATGATAGGCACTCCATTGTTTTCCTCGTTCGGATAACGAAACCGGAATTTTGAGAGCACATTGCCGTTACCATTTTCAGTACGCACTGGCTGATAGTTGGTCTCCCTATAGATTTCCGAGCTAACCGTGTACATAGCGTAGGTGTGGGCCGGAGACAACTAACTAATAATTTGTCCCTGTTGCTGTTTGGCTCTTGGCCAAATTAGATGACATAAATAAATAAATGACATTGACAGTGCTATTGGTTGGCACGTGACCCAAATTAAGCAAAAACTTTTGTTCTATACTACTATATACTTGAAACATTAGCTATATTTACAACAAAACAAAAAGTACGTTTTATTATTTGTAAACGTAGGTTATTTACATAGCGGGCGCACTGTTATTTTGACTGTTGCGTCTTACAGTTTTATGTTCACTTTTAACAGCGAGCAGTGCATAGTGTTACGAACAGTTCCATTTTGAGCATAACAGTACCCATTTTACATCAGCGTGGCAACGCAATTTTTGGGTGAAAAATTATTATAAATCGTTGTAAAAGTGAAAAATACAGCAGTGCTGTGCATACAAAAAGCAACAAATTGTGTGCACCGATAAGCAATACAAGCTAAACAAAGCAAGCTTGCTTCCAATTTCTTTTCCCCAAGCCCGAAAGTGTCACCGCCAAGACGTACGTGCGAAAAATGTTTTGGGACAAGGGTTATGCGCCCTCGGCGAATATAGAGGCGCTGCTGGAGAAGGAGGTGCGTATTTTTGTTTGTGCTTGTCGCAGTTGTTTTTGTTGTTGTCACGCGATCGCGATTCCAGTACACGTTTCACTAAATGATTATTGTTGTGTTTCTATAGAATTCCACGCTAGAGGAATTTCTCGACGAGGAAGACATACTTCAGGAGTGCAAAACTCAAAAAAAGAACCTCGTCAACTATTTTACACGGCCCGAAGTTATTAGACGACTCGTCGAGCTAATCACTACGGAACCGTCCGAGGATGTACCCATGTCGCAGCGTTTTCGCTATGCAAACATGTCATGTGAGATACTGACACTGTAAGTCACGCCCCCAACTATAACCCCAACCAACGCGCACTCCCCAACCCTCCAACCGACACTTGCTCATTATAAATCAAAACTTGTTTTTGCACAGAGGCCTGCCGTCCCTGGATGAGAAGCTACTGTCGGACGCTGAGACACTACAGTTGCTGTATTCATATCTGGAAAAGGAACCACCGTTAAATCCATTGCTATCATCGTTTTTTAGCAAAACGTTTAGCATGCTCTTTACCAAAAAGCCTGAACAAGATTGGTTTTTGTATCAACACATGTGCCTACAACTCTTGGAGTATATTAAATCGCAGAAGAATTTTTTGGATTTCATTTGTAAACACTTTGACACACCGGTCATACCTGATTTAATAATGCAAATGATGAAGGATATCGATGGCGGTCAACTGAAGCGCAACCTATACGAAGTAAGTTTATCTTTAATGCTATCTAGCTTTTGCAGATAAGATATGCCATGTCAAAGTTCATCTAAAATTTATTTGCATTTGCATTTTTTTCGCAGTGGCTTACTGAAGATAAACTTGTTGAGAGACTGATTGCAATATTGCGTAATCCTCAAGAAACCGACAAACATGCAAATGTTGCGGACTTTTTCTGTGATCTTATTAACCAAGGACGTCTAATGCGCCAAACTGAACAAGAGAACGATTCATTTGAGCCTGCTTTTGATGGCTCGAACCCCATATTGCGTACGATTGAATCTGCACAGACAATTGAAGCCTTGCTAAATGTGATTTTGGAACCAAACGCTCTAGAGAGCGCCATCTTATCAGGAATATCGGTTGTACTTACGCTTATCAAGCCCATAACATTCACGTGAGTCATGCAGACACAATGCAAACAAATAGCAAAAGATATTCAAATGACATGTCTATTTACAGTGATGAACCTAACTCGGATCGCCAGCGCTTGCTGCAGAAACGTGAGCGGGAGTTTCATCAGGAAGTACAGGAGACTGTGATTAATGTCATGGCGCCGAGACTACCGGAAGTTTGTGCATGTGCTAAAGAATCCTCCGGCGGTCCGTAAATTGTTTTAGTCGTGATATTGGCAGTTTATCATATTTCTTCGTTTTGCAGAAGCCAACGCTGGAGACAACTGCGGCGGTTTTGACGCCGCCCTTTGGCAAAACGCGACTGCAGGTATGTCGCGTATTCACGGCGCTGCTGGAGACTAAGCACGAGACCATACAAAAGGCGTAAGTTGTCTTTGTATTGATAAATTTCATAAAATTTATACTTGAATTTCGTTTATGCTTAGCATCTGCGATACGGAGTATTTTGGTTTGCTACTGGACTATTTTAAGGAATACTGCTGGAATAACTTTTTGCACAGCGAATTTGAAAAGGCCATGGGCATAGTTTTCTACAACGAGCTGTCGAATAACAACACCACCTCAACGGAGTGCACTGACATATTCCAGGATGATTACATTTTCAATTGTCTTATAAAAAGCGCCGAGGAACCTCTGACTACGAATATCACTGAGGTGGAAATTAAAAATGCCTTAAACAATGTAAAACGTGCTGAGGGCGGCAAAGATGATGAGACGCAGGATATAGAAATTGAAGCTGCGGCAGCTCAGCTTGAAGCTAATACTACGGAAGAACATGATGAGAATGTCAATTCAAGAGCTGTTGAAATGGGTGCCACAGTTGAAAACCACCTGGAAAATGATTTGCCCAATGAAGCTGGCGCTGAAACTATCGATGCTCAACCCGAGGCGGGAACAGAACCAACGGAGGCACCGCTCAATGATCTTGACAAGACCAAAATTCCAAACAACCTGCCCACTGAGATGCAAATACATGTAAATACGCATACAAATTTAAGCTACAAATATTAAATGTATCCTAATTTTCTTTGCTTACAGCTCATTGTGAATTGCAAGCTGATGTCTAAGTTAATCAGCTACTGGCAACATAATGCACTAATGCAGTAAGTAGTTTGTATTCAAGTAAGTCAAGGGCGCTTAAATTCAAATATATTCTCGTTTAGATCTGCTGAAAAGGGTCGACGTCTGGGCTATATGGGGCATCTTATTAAAATTCTCAGACATATTACGAATTGTATATCAGAATCTGAACATATCGCTACACTGATTGTCTCCAACTATGCTGATGAGTCCGAAGTGGAGTTTTGGAAGGCGCTGATCGATGCTGAGAGCGGTGAATTTACCAAGGAAGTGTCGCAGCAGACAAAGCTGCTGGACCACTGCAATCCAAGAGGATAATGAGTATCACTCGGGCTCAAAGGATTTCCTCGGCGAAACCAATACATGGGACACCGGTGCAATGTCCTACAGCAATGTTTGCTATAGCGATTTGGATAATACGCTGCAGGACATAGTTTTTTCCATGGACAACGATCAAAATCTGTTTCAATTTGGGCGTAGTATCGATGACGATGATGATGATGACGACGAGCATGGGGGCAGTGGTGGCGATGGCCATGGCCATGGCATGTTTACCAAAAACTCCATGACGCTCAACAATCTAGCCGCCGATCCCTGGGATCTGGAATTTGCAGACATCACAGGAGGATCATCAGACGTCAACGTTGGCAATATTGCCAATATTGGCACTGCCAATTGGGGTGCGGAGTTCAATAGTGACAATTTTGCAGACTTTGATGCACACTTCAGCAGCTATAGCAATGATCTTGGCATGCCAAGCACGACACAACCGGCCAGCGATGCATCACAGCCAGTTGAGGCAACCGAGACAAACCCAACGCAACGAACTCATAACTGTGACGACGTGCACATGAGCACTACTACAGAGCATTCGTCTATGGAGGATGACCAGCAAGCGGAGTACGACAACAATGCCAATGTGGAGAAGGCAACCAGCGATAAAATGAGTGAGGCAAGTGGGACTGAAACAGCGCCACCGCCACCGCCTGTAGTTGCCACTTCGATTGTAAGCAGATTGCAGTCAGTGTTGTTGGACGGCGAAGATGACTACGAGGATGACGAGGGCGTGTGGACCAAGCCACTTGGTGGCGATGCTGTGGCTGACGCAACGACGCCAGATGAGGAGTCTGCGCCAATTGCGAATGGACCCAGCAAAGTTATTGAATTGTAAGTAAATGCAGCTTTACTTCAAGACTTTTTTTTAATAATTGAGCAAGAAAAGAAGCTTAAGTAGTTATTTGAGCTAATAATTTAAACTTTAATGCGTTGCAGTAATCATACCAACGACAACAGCAGCAGCCACAGCGACGCAAACGCCGACGGCAAAATCACAGAAAATTTGGAAGAAGCGCAACCGAAAAAATCAACTAATATTGCAGTTGCTGCAACAAATAATGAAATTTCAACAACGACAACATAAATGTGACGCACACGCACATACCAACACCCATATACACGTCCACACAACACAACAAACACACATTCACTCAAATACACCACATCAGCAATGTAATTTGTATAGCATAAAATGTGTCGAAGAATTGTAAACATAAAATGCCTTTGATTTGCTCTTTGGTAATTTCTTATACATAATCATGCATACATATTTACTAATTGAATATACTACTACTTATACGTACATACTATATATATATATTGCATTCATATGCCTATGTACATGCATATTATATACATATATATACTATACACATAGGCTGATTAGTACAACAAACGATTTGTGTATTAGAGCAGCCCAAGCCCGCCCAAAGCAACAAAAAACACTTGAAAAATGTAAAAAAAAAAAAAAATTATAAAAGCAAACAAAACAAAAAAGTGAAACAAAAAGAAAGTAATTCGTGTAGAAATTCATGATGAAATCGATAAGTATATTGTTGATTCCATCTACTCCTCGCTCGTCGTATTTGCCAATTTCCTATTTAATAAAATAAGCTGTATTTTGTTTGTATTTCGCATTAGTTTCTCTTTAATTTTTTTTAGTGCGCTTTTATTTCAATACTCTTAGACAACAAGTGAGCATTACTTAAAGTATCAGCAATTACTATATTCTAATTTAATTTTGTTTATAGCTTGGTTTGAGCAACTACATATACTACTCTAAAGATATATAAATTTTAATGTTATTTTCAAGATTTTATTTATCGTTTATGTTCTGAAAGACCCAAACAATAAAAGCCAAAAAGCCAAAAGTTTTCAACACACATATACACACTTGCTGCAAGCACAAAAAGCACGCATTATGTATGACAGGTATATAACATGCTATATCCTTTGCCATTATATTTTTAAAACAAAAATTGCTGTAATAATTCGGTTAGACCAAAAAACAAAAACAAAACAAACTAAGAATAAAATAAAATATAAATTTATATTCAAAGTCGCAAGTACAAAACTGGGAACTACAAAATGAGAATAGCAAGCATTTGTCACGACACGAACACTTTGTAAAACCTAAACATATTTATACACATCCTTTTTCTATATTTTTGAAACAATGTTATCTATAGAAATACACCTGAAGACTTTCCAAGAAGACATTTTAAAAGTACATTTAGATTTTGTGTAATTTAAAGCAACTTTGTTGTCGTTGTGTTTGCTCTATTTGAAACATTTTGTCGCCTATGTAAGCTGTGCAGAATAATTCAAGTTCGAGAAGAAAAAGAAAAAGTAAATTATAATGTGAACAAATATTGAGAAAAAAATACAAAAATGCGTAACAATATGCCATCTTTTGCTTCCAAATAATTACATTTTAATTATGTTAAACAAAAACAAAATAAAAACATTTACTTCAAAAGTAACTTTGATGTTTATTTTATACAATTATAAAATACATACAACTAATATTGCTCACCACACACAACAAGTATAAAATGTTTATAAATATGAAAACAGCAACAAGTAAAAAGCGCAACATATCAGAATATATAGTTGGCGACTTGTTGTTAATAAGCGCAACTTACAATTGTTAAGCAAACGAAGCATTCGAAGCTCAAATGCATTAACTCTGAGCTTTGTATTGAGATTTAATTTATAAATACACATGCTTAATAATTCATTTAGACTTAAGCATTGGGACTTGTTCGGTTTAAAACAAGGATCTTGATATGGGTGTATGCACTAACCAAAATATGTTTTGCACAAAGACTCAAATTGCTTGCTTTTATTTTTGCAACAAACAAAAAAATAAACGAAAAAAAAGTATACGGTAAACAAACAAAATGTTTAAACTATCTCTGATGTAAACTGTGATAATTATATGAAGTTGCAGGGTATTTGATAAAAACAAAACGCTACATTTATGTTAAATGAATTGTAAAACGTCACCTAACCAAGTAAACAATACATTTTGTTGGAAAACAGCCTACACACACACACACACACACACACACACATGCACACACATGCACCCATAATAACTATCATTAATATTAACAATCAGCCAATAAACAACTAACAGCAATATGCACCTGCAATGAAAGTCCACTTTACTAGATTCGAAACGATATAAATAACTATAAAATTATATATTTTGCTATTTCACTAAAATAATACTCATATCAAACCGCCAATTGTAATATTTATAATACTTTGTATACCAAAAGAGAAAGAAGAAACGAAAAGGATCCCATTTACATCGTCTTCCCCCGCCTAATTGTTTTTTCTTGTTTTTCTTGATAATTCTTTGACCGAATCCTTCCCTTGTGCATAATATGCCTTAACTAAAAATGCATACCACTAAAGGCTATACTATACCTAAAAGCTGAAACATTAATTAACATAGAGATTTGTTGTATAAAAGCATATAAAATAGCGAGGTAGTTTCACTTATATACTGTGTGTCTTTTAAATATTAAGTAAACACTTGAAAAATGAAAAGAAAAACTAATAATAAATATAAACATTCATATGTATATCATAAATCTAGCATTTAAGCTGATTTACTAAGTTAATTGATTAAAATTGCAAAACAAATAATTAAATAATAATGTAGACAAAGTCTTTTGCGAAGCTTTAAGCATTTTGTTTGTTAAAGTGCATACAAATAAAGCCTAAACAACAACAATAAGAATGCAAAAAATATTAAATTAAATTAAATAAATATACCAAAACGTCCAGATATTTTGCATGCATCCCATGCAAAAATAAACTAACAACAATTGTGAACATTAAAAGTCTTCAAAATATATTGTTTTGAGTGCTGTTTCTACACACACACACACACACACATACATGTGCATGTGCATATGTGTTTTTTTTATTATACTAACAAACAGCATTAACAATTGTTTGCATATTTTGTAAAACGTATTTGGCATTAAAGCAGGTTGTAATTTATGTGGCGCAATTAAAAAAAATATTAAAAACTACAAAAAATATCTTTTGTCTGCGTGTGTTCAGCAAGTTCAGTATTTCAATTAAGCCAAGTTTAAGAAACAAAAATAGGTACATAAATTCAAATAAACAAAAGAAAAATCTTAACTCAAAAGGTTTCCAATCGTAAACCAAACTTAAACAATTAATTTAACATTGTTGAGTTAATAATTTGTTGGCGAACAATTTATTAACTTAAGAAAAAAAAAATAACAACCAGCGGGAACAACAACGATGAACACGCAACTGTAATACATACAACAAGAAGAAGCAAAACTTCACTTAATAATAAATATACCTATAGATTGACTTAAGAAATTTGTTAAATTACATACAATATTGTTAATGCGAGTGAAAAAGATCAAGTATAACTAAAATACAATTAGCAAATAGACGAACCGAACCCAAGTGTGCTTCATGTAAGAATTTATGTTAAGAGATGTATACACTGCAATACCAATTATAACAATATCCCCTAAAATAGCTGCGTAAGTATGTGTATGTGGATTCCTAATGATATATTTAAATGTCTCAACATAACAATTTACTATTGGTGTCTATTAACAACTTAACTTAATAATCATATACTATACAAAACTTTATACTTAATAACGAGTACAGACTTTTGAGAAAAATAGAAAATACAAAACGAATAACGAAGATCAGTAAAAGCGTTTAACCAACCAACGTATCGTCGATATATTAAATATGCTACAAGTTGCAATAAATAACATACATATATACTATAGTTATAAAGTAAAAACCTTTCAATTTTCAAGTGATAAACCATACACAAAATACTATATATAGTCTTAATAGAATATTCAAGAGAAAACTCTGTTCACGTCTACCTAAGTCTGGTCTAGTTAAACATTCAAATTTGCTTGCTTGCAACGCCCAAGCCCAGCTCCCAGCTCCCAACTCTCTTCTCAAAAAGGGACACTCTGAATATGTATACATATATGTGTGTGTTTATAACTGTGTATGTATATGTTTCTTGAGTAAGTGCCTTAAAACAATGTACGAGTGTTAAGCCAAGACGATTTATTGTTTCGCAAACAACTAAATGTAGTTACAGTTAAAGCCACAGCAGCAACAACAACAACCACAACAAACAAGCAAACGAAATAGTTAACTCTTTATGCTCCGATCTTTATCTTTATACACGTACTATACTAACTATACTTACACTTAAGTCGCATTTTTCGATATACTTATAGGCAATTCAAGAACTAAACTTGTATTTCTGTTATGGCTCGCAAGATATTTTGCTCAACTGTTTTCTAAACGCACACACATACACACACCTATACACACCCACACACACGCAAGTATATTCATTCAAATGATTCGCTTCGCCACAGTTATGTAACTCAAAACGAATTTGTGATTGTTTAATGATTTTTGTTTGCCGTCTTTAATTGTTTACAAGTACTGTGAGCAGTGCACGACATAAATTGTATTTGTATTAGTGTTAATTGTCTAAACAATAAGATTTGTGCATTATTCAACAGCAATTCACTTTGAATTTGTATTGAGAAATTTATCAATAAAGCGATACAACAATTTCAAATCAAAATGCATTTCATCTCATTTCTTTCAGTGTACTTTAGTTTATTATTATCACAGACAGACGCTGCATAGTATGCTATAAACAAATCTCAGCTGGGCCTTGGCAGGGCTACAACTGTTGCTGTTGCTGTCGCTGTAGTTGTTGCCTCAGCTACTGCTGCTGTTGTCGCCGTGCTGGTTGCTGCCGTTGTGACAGTGTGTCCACCGTGTCGCGTCTCCATATGCCGCTGCAGGTCACGGCGTCGCGCCAGCGTTTTGTGGCACAAGCGACACTGATATGTTGTCTCACTCTCGCCGTCCACATCAATGTGCATATCGCTGCCGCCGGTCTGGGCCTGGAGATGCAGACGCACATGCTTGTTGAGATTGCTGGGATCGCCGAAGGGACGCAGACAGAACTTGCACTTGAGCGGCTTAAAGCCCGTATGGGTGCGTATGTGAATCTTGAGGCCGTACTTGCGGGAGTAGACCTTACCGCAGTAGATGCATAAATGGCCCTGCTTGGAGGCACCCATGTTGCTGACAATAGCCTCAATCTGGGCGGCCGCGTTCATGGGATGCGTCGACGGCGCTGCCATGGACATGGAGGGCAGGTAAGGCAGGTGGCTAGTGGCGGGAGCTGGATGCACGCTGGGCAAGTTTAAGGGCGACTGCATAGCTATGGGGCGAAAGGCGGAGAAGCGTGTGGGAGCAACAGCGGGCGGCGGCGAATGCGTGGGCGAGGCGGATGAAGTTGAGGAAGTGGCGGCCATTGTGGGTGAGAGCTGTGCGGCTTCCGAGCGCGTCGCTGCCTTCAAGGCATAGTGCAGACGCATCCACAGCAAGTCCATGGCGCTGCGACCACAACCCAGGGCCAAATGTATCTTCAGCGGATGCGGCGTCTCAAAGGTCAAGTGGCACAGATGGCACGTGTAGCGATTGTTGCCTTGTATATTGAGCGGCGTTAGAAAGGGTATGCCCATGAGCAGCACCAGCTCCTCGCCAAACCAGGCCACAATCTCATCATCGCGCGCCACATCGCGCACTAGGCGCACGCGCAACTGTCCGGCGTGCAGCTCGAACAGCGCATTGAAGCTATAAATATCCTCGGAGAGCTTAATCTGGCGCAGCAGCGTTGAGCTCATTGTCAGCTCGCCATTGGCCAGAGTGCAATGGGCGTGCGCCTCAGTGGGCGTGGGCGCACTCAAGCAGCTAAGCAAAGTGGCTGTTGGCACGTGCTGCGAGCACGTGTCCTTTGGCGTATATTGTGCGGCATAGACACCCGCGCGTAGATTGACGCGGCTGCGCTTGGCTTGTGTTTGACTTGTGGTTGGCGCTATTGTTGTGGGCGCTGTTGTAGTTGTTGCTGCTGTTGTTGTTGTGCCACCTGGCAGCAGTTGCTCGATGCGGAAGATCATGCTGGCGCCACGCTTCTGCGCCGGCGACTCCTCCATCCGATCAAGTTTATCCATGTGGGCTGTGGTGTGCATGGCTCGCGTTCGGATTTGTTTCTGTTTTCCAATTGGAAGCAGCACGCCGCTTTTATAGTTGCCGCTCTCGCAGTCGCCGTCGCAGTCGCAGCCTCCGCCCTGCTTGGATTTGTTACGGCTTGCAGTGTCAAAACACTGGGCGTCAAGTGCAAGAATTCCCAGCCAGCCACGCAATCCAAGCGGTCCAATCAGCCCAATGCCTGATGCCTGCTGACATAGCTACGCACTTTGGAAACTCACACCCGTAAACACGCACATCCCGCACGGGCATCCCTTTTTTGCGCCTGGTTCTGGTCCTGGTCCTGCCACGAATGGTGGTTGCTTAGCAGCTCTTGTTGCTGTTGCTGTTGCTGTTGTGCGCGGCAAGTGCAACATCATGTACCGAACACTAAAGCACTAAGCCAAGCTAAGCATCAACGTAGCAAGTGTGCCTATGCCACTCCCTCAGCCCTCAGCGCATTGCCCATTGCTGGGCTCTGCCGTTGGTCCCTTTTGGCTTTTGGCCGCGCACAAGGAAAATGTTTTTAATTGAAATTAAACGATCGTTTGTTGTCATTGTCGTTGTTATTGTAATGCCACCATATACAAATCGCATTCGATTTACTCAATGTCCTTGCATCCCTTTTGCGGCAAACACCACTGCCAGCACCCCCTTTCCCCTGCCTTGCCCTTGATGATAATGCCTTAATATATTGGCGTGTATCGTTTCACTATTTGTGGTTTGGGGTGGGTCGTGATTTTTCATCTCCAGGAGCGCAGTGCGGTAACAACAGCGCCCGACTGTCAATTTGCCAGATAAGTCATAGCAAAAGTAATAGTATTGGGATTTGTGATCTGAGTTCTCTCAAGCGTTCATGTTTGAAATTCTAACATTATTTATTTCTTACAGACTGTTGATTTATATCTTGTATGGAAATTTAGCATAATTTTTCAAATCATTTTATAGCCAATTAGTCGTCTCTTATGACCGTTTGTAATAAATATTACAAAACAACATCAACTAATTTAAATTTGCATATTAATAATTTTTAAAACTAATCTCTTTTTAGAAATTATTTTTACGCTTTGCCCATTGCCTTCAACTGGGACTAATGCGCTCCTGTGCGCAATCAAATATGCTACGACGCTAATGTTTTCATTATTGCTACACGCCCCTGACACTCCTACTGCTCAAAACATCAAGCGATCAACAGGATACGGATAAGGCGGGCGAAAAACATGTGTTGCCAGTCACACACTTAAGGCCGCTTAGGGGTTGAGTTAACCCACCACACTGTCAGCAGCCGGGTATGGCGAGGCAAAGCTGAAGGACGAAAGCCAATTTTTGTTTGGTGTTTGCTTGTTTTTAATAAGTACGGACTTTCAAGAATTTCATTTACGATAAACATAGCCCCCATTGGAGTCGGCAGCGCCATCGCCCCCAGTTTCATTGTCATCACATCCATGACAACCTCCACCGGCAGCTAATTTATCCAAAGCCTCCTGTATTTCCACTGGTATAGGCGGCGGTGTGGGCAGATGATCGCCTTGAGGCTGAAAGCCATTTTCATCCGCAATATAGGTCACGGAAATCGCCTGACCTTCAGGACTGGTATAGGAGAAGGAGCCCTCCGCTGTTTGTGCCTCTTCGCCCTTAACTCCAGCGTTTTTCAAGTAGCCCATCTCTTCTGCCTTAATGCCATTTCCAGTTTCGTATTCGTACTACGGGGAAGTACCATATATGATAAGAAGGCTTTGGTTATATTTATTGAAGTATTTCTTACCATATAAGACCCGTCAGTGTTTACTTTGGACTCTAGCTTAATAATGGGTATATCCTCTCCACCACCGCCAGCTCCACCCGCATCCGCTCCATTGCCACCACCGTTAGGCGGCAAATAGTTACTCGGTGGTGGACCATAACCATCCTTAGGTGGTGCAGGCGGCTTTGGTGCAGGAGGCTTTGGTGCTGGAGGCTTTGGTGGTGCGCCATAGCTGGGCTTCGGCGGTGCGGGTGGCTTCCCATTGGGTTTTTTGGGAGGCACATAGCTGTTCTTAGGTGGCGCTGGCTTCGCTGGCAAATAAGTGGCCGGCGGACGAGCACTTGGATAGCCCGCTGGCTGTGCCGCCAAGTAACGCCAACCGATGAGCACACAAAATATAAATGTTGCCTGACGCATGACTGTAGCCAACTGATGCTTTGTTGGCAACTTTGTTGGTGTTTTATATGCTGACCAACGCCTGCTTTTGACCGCGACCTGTTGCTCCTGGAGGTCACTCACGTGCATGGCTTCTGATTGAAATTAAGAAGAAGCAAAGCGCAAAACTGGGCCAATGCAAAGCACAGAAGTTGGCTTTGCCAAGCTTCAAATACAATGTAATATCCAATGTAATACCCATTATTCAAGATGTAAATACAGTTTTGTTTATTCTTGAATTTCAATGTTCAACCAACGTACTTTCATACAATTTTCACTTATAATTATTTTAATATTCATTAACTTACAAAACGAATTTAATATTTTTTAAAAATAATAGAAATTTGATACTCATTTTTTTAAATAATGGTACCCCTTACTCATAATCTACGGTCAACTCTATGGTGTTTTCACCAAGAAATAATAGTTGAAAATTAATTTAAAATGTTGGCAAAAAATGTCGTGACAAAATTAAAATCAACGCATTTCTGTTTTACTTACTGTGATTTAACATCTTAAAATCCTAACAAAAGCAATACTTCAATCTGCTCGTTTGCCAACTGATTAATCCAACAAATGATAAAATGCTGATAAATTAAGTGCACAAGTACAGTGCCTGGGGTTTGGGCCTGCAGCTAATCGCTAAAAACAACAAAACCCGCTCGGCCACAAGCAGAAACTTTTAATTCAAAGGCAATACACGAAAAGGGGTCACAACACCTGCACAAGCAACCCACCCCACAGTCGTCGAATACATTTCTAATGCACTTTGCCTGTTGCCAGGAGGGAAGTTGGCAATTCGCAGTGCTAAGCCGCTGGCCAACAGTACAACGATGTCGGCTTTAGTCAATCGTCTATTAACTTTTTGCCTGTACGTGTACGGGCGAGTGTGTGTGTTTATCATTTTGGTAGCTCAGCTTGTGCCAGCTCTTTGGTTACGGATGCCGCTAATAATGCAACTGTAGTGGTGGGGTGGTGTTGGTGGTGGCGTCGGCCATGCCGCACTAATGGCAATGTCGTTTGCAGCTTGTTCTACTTGTAATGTGCTGGCGCGCAGCTGACGGCTTCCCAGCGTGCTGTAGACTGATTTCTTTGGGCTGTGGATTTTTGAACCTGTTTCGGCGTCAGCTGTTGCAACCACCACCACCACCACCACTTGCTGTTGCTGGCTTGCCACCAAGCGCTGCACCGGCTGGCTAAACCAACAATTGTCGGTCCCGTTGCTGGGCCCGGTGTATGATCTGATCCCTTGACCGCTTCGCTACGCACATATTGCGTATATTCCACGCCCGCATTTGCTAAAGCAAAACCACCAATTTCATAAAGTGCGTTTTGACAGGGCGCAACGATCTGATTGCGATTTTTGTTCTTCGTCATATTCAGCCATTGCCAATTGGCCAACTGCCAACTGGGGTTGGTCGCCGATTAAGTTCTTCAGCTATGCTTAAATAAACATTTAGTTGCAGATCCTTTGATAAATTATACGCAGGCGTTGCTGACAGCCACACAGTTTGCATACTCGATGATGCGCGGGAATCAATGCAACTGTTGTTAATAAACACGTGTTGGTTTGCGGATTAGCAATTGTCAAGCCACCAAACAAGTCATAAGAACTGCTGAGTTGTACAGCTAATTGATGGGCATGCTCTAAAACAAAGACGAGTTGACTTTGTAATTTTATTCGATTAAATGTATTTTGCAAAACAAATACGTTGCTGTTCTTTCAACAAAGAAATTGCTTGAAAGGTCTCAGATGGTTTTCTTCGCATTCGGCTTTGCTTAGAACAAGACTTGAGCTATAAACCATGACGTAATCCGGCGTTATTGGCTACGCAGAAAGGTATTTTTGTTTTGATTATCTCTTTGAATTATTTCGGTTGCTTTGCTCATCTCGGCCGCCGGCCAAAATCATTTTGCCAGGCATTTGTTTCAGTCCCCAGCGCAAATTCAAGCCAAGCAGAGCGTTTACAAACTTTTCAAGCGAAGCGAAATATATTTAATGCAATGAAGTTGGTAAGAACACTAAGCTTACGTGCAAATAATTTAAATAAGCTTAATACACTGCTATTTACAGTTGAGTTTTGGGCTTGTATTATTGGTAGCAGTCGCTGTGCAATGTGAGCTTGAAGAGCGTCAGGAGGAGCTACATTTTGGGTAAGCTAAAGCAAGTTGGTAAAGCAATTATTCTATAAGTGTGCCACACAGATTTCATACAGAAAATGGATTTAAGCGCTCTGAGGATATTACCTATAACGTCAAAGTGAATGGCAATAAGGAACTAACAGAGCTGCCCAAAAAAGAAACGCCCAAGCCAGTGGAGTATCGTGGTGGCTATAGTTTCATATCAGCCGATGGCTATGAGTATCAAGTGCGCTATAAGGCAAACAAAAATGGCTATCAGCCTTATGTAACGGCCCACAAGGTGGTAGCTGGCAAAGAGCAGGAATAAATGCTAACATAAGGCATAAATATAAACATTTTGTGATCAATAAAATATATTATGAGTAAATTTAAAAGCAGCAGCGCATTTTTTAATTTCACCACAGCTGGTTGTAGTCAAAGCTAAGCTCAAAGTTTTACCTGAGTGGTTGTAGACTCGGCTTAATGGCCAAGCTAAGCTTTGACTAAATTGCGTTTTATATGCGTCGCATCTATACAAAACACATCTGCTGATTAGCTCGGTTAACTTAGCTATGGCATTAATCTTGAGATGCTCATTGTATGCATGTTTGGTTAGTGTATTAGCCATTCGTTGGATTGATACAAAAGCTTTCCTCTTATGTGTGTTTTCATCATTTGTTGTTTTCGATTTTGAAGCTGTTTAACATGTAACACAGAGTCTGCAAAGTTTTTAAGCTTTGTTGTTGCTTCGGGGGCTTTGGCGCTACGCGTTTGCTGCTTTCCTTATGCAAATCCAACGCAAGCCCAAGCAACCCGATGAAGCAATTGTGTTGGCTAAGGCCTTACTCAGCACTTTGTGCATCTCTCAGTTTTGTTTTGGCTTATATTGTGGTCATCAGTCATTAGGTTACCCCACGACTGTTGCCACCAACTTGAGTCAACGGTTCAACGCTTCAATTCCACGTTGACTTCACTGGTTGTCGGTAGCATTTGAGCAGCCAGCGCTATGAACTCTTACAGCATACAAAATATTTGGAACAGCAAGTGTTTAGTATTAATGCTGATCTTGCTGCAGCTGAGCTTATTCAACAACGTCAAAGGCTCGTTTCCGCCAGGCACTGTGCTGGATATCAAACTAGGCAATGTGGTCATAGAACAATTCAGCTATATACCCACACGCGAGGGTTATCAGTACGGGTAAGTTGTGCTTCAGCTTGAAGCTGTCAAATGTTTAGCTTTCATCTATTAACAATATTTGTAGTTATACGCTGCCAAGCGGTGTACATCGTGACGAGGTGGGTCTCTTACTCAACGATCGTTCCACGCCCGAAGATCTTCAAAATGCCACCAATTTTGATCGCAACGCACGACCCTCCAGACGTCCGGGTCTTAAGAACCGAAAGTTATCACCCAAATCGCTATCATCACTCGCAGGCTAAACTTAAGTGTAACATGCTTACAAATTTTAATTATTTTATAAATTAATTTCATGAATTTATTAAAGTTACAACTGCAAACAGATCTAAGCAATTCTAAAAAAATTCCTTTTGCAATCAGATTCTAAGAAATTGTTTTTGTTGTTCTGCTTTTAATTACTTTACAAGTCATCTCCTTTCCTTAAGTGTTAATGACAATTGAAGGCAACTGATTTGTCTGCTCTTAATAAGTAATATCTTTTTTTTGAACTAAGTGAGCGGTTTTTTGTAATTATTAACAGAGTCAAAAAATACCAAAGTAGTAAATTCTTTTGACAAAAAAAATATATACAAAGTTGTTCTGCGACGATTTCTTGAATTTAAGCGCTGCTTTAAAACATGCTACTGCTTTTCAGATTAAAGCCATTTGATATACAAACAACAGATGGCGCTAAATTACAATTCAACGCAAGGCATTGAGCTACTGATAATAACTAGTTTAAAAATATTTTAATTTGCAGCTATCAAAAACCTTTTTGCTTCATTGCAAAGATCAACAAGAATAATATTCAAAATTGGCAATGCGAAAACAAGGATTTGTCTATTGGTTATGCTGCGGTGATTACTTGCCGTCATTAGTCGACCTTTTAAGCTGTCGACAATGGCTTTTAGGCAAGCAATTGGGCATGCCTCAATGCTCAAATTTAAGTGACATTGAAAAAAACATCAAAACACACGCAGAGTTTGATTTCAAAGCAATGCATACTTCCAACTATTAGAGTCTGGAATTAATTTTGCATTGGCCATAAAATGCAAATCTTTACTAAAGTGTGGACAAAGTAATTAAAGTAGTTGTCGAGTGAATCGCAACACCAATTTGACATTTACATATTTAAATGTCACAGCGAAAACCAAACGCATAGCTAGCTGGCTGCCAAGTAAAAAGGGTGTTGTTGGCAAGGGGGTAGTTGGTTGAGAGGGACGTCTAATAACTTGATACTAAAACATTGCCATTAACGTGCGAGTGCTAATTTAGCTAGCCTCTTGAAGAAGCTGCGGCTCGAGTCGTGCTAAAATAAGAAATAAACTTAAAGAAGCTCGCAAGCCCAGAGCCGGTCTGGGTCTGGTCAAGATCGAGTCTGCGGCAGTGCGTGCGAGCGATCAAGCATATTAGTTGGTAGCTTGGCTTGAAACTGAAAACGCCAGTGTCTGCCGTGACGACAGCCAGATGGCTGGCCAGACGCTGGCGCTGACCTTGAAGATGCGCGTATTTTAATAAATTTCAAGCTTTATCTGTAGCAGTAGCTGTGGACCAGCTTGAGCTGAAAATTGACATTTGCTTAAAGCAGTTTAACTTTTGTGTAGCCTAAACAAAACCATTTTTTAAATTATTAACCAGCGTATTCTTCATGCATGCTCGTTTATTTCATTAGGCCGCTTAAATTTCCTTCTATGAAATTTACGCCTATGCCGCTTATAATTTGCATGAACATATAAAATTCATAGCTAGTTTTTTGTATAATATTAATTTTAGCACTAGCTTGATTTTTAAAACAAGCTTAGGCTCTAAGCTGTATTCTGCTCTACTATAAATACTCAATCGATTAGGCCTAAAAATCATAGTTACCTTTGAGTCCTCAAACGCACTACACACAAAACTAAACTAAACATGAAGTTCCTCATCGTCTTTGTTGCCCTCTTCGCTCTGGCCGTGGCTGCTCCTGCCACTCAGGAAACTCAAGTTTTGAGATCGGAATCCGATGTGGGTGTCGATCATTATAGCTATGGGTAAGTGAACTATTGCGACAGAAGTAATGCTTGGTTAATCAATTATTTATCAATTTTTAATCAATTTGTAGTTTGGAGACATCCGATGGTACTAGTAAGCAAGAACAGGGTGAGTTGAAGAACGTTGGCACAGAAAACGAGGCTATTGCCGTTAAGGGCAGCTTCTCCTTCGTTGCCGGTGATGGACAGACCTACACCGTCAACTATATTGCCGATGAGAATGGATTCCAGCCCCAGGGTGCTCATTTGCCCGTTGCTCCCGTGGCTTAAGAAGTCCAGTGATAACTAAATAAAGATTAATTGTTTTATAAATTTTAATGTCTGGTTATTTCTACATACGTTAGGGCCTCAACTGCTGGCACAATTTGTAGCATTGCCATTTAGTCTGAGCAGCTTACAAACTTGACTGACTGGCTTGCCAGTTTGGTGCTTCTTCATTCTGCAGCATGTAGCGGTCAACGAAGTGGCATAAATTTTAAAAAAAAAAGAAGAAACAAGTAAATAAAAATATATCGAATGCATGCGCATGTGTTGTTGCTGCTGTTTGTTGTTGTTGTTGGTTGTTGCCAGCGACAGAGAAGACATCAATCGAGCGCTGCAAAGGCCGTTGCATATGCCAAAAGTCAAGCACGTTGCTGTTTTAGCCGATTGTTAGTAGATTATAGGAAGATGTCAGACTGTGTATGAACTTGCAGTCCAGCTAACGGATTACGAACTTTTCACTAACAAACAAACAAAAACTTTGGCCATAAGACAAAGTTGGTTGCAAAACTCAAACAATTCACGCACAATTGGCTTAAATAACGAATAGCAAATGCACTTTCAAATGCCAAATCTTCGAAATACTTTTAAAGAGTAGTTGTTTCCCTTGAAGTGCTGAGTAACCTTGAATTTGGTTGGTTTTTTTTTCATATTACAGTGCTCATAAAAATTCTTGAAAAATTTAAAATATATTAAATGCATTTTTTAACAACTACTCTTTAAAAGTATTTCGAAGATTTGGCATTTGAAAGTGCATTTGCTATTCGTTATTTAAGCCAATTGTGCGTGAATTGTTTGAGTTTTGCAACCAACTTTGTCTTATGGCCAAAGTTTTTGTTTGTTTGTTAGTGAAAAGTTCGTAATCCGTTAGCTGGACTGCAAGTTCATACACAGTCTGACATCTTCCTATAATCTACTAACAATCGGCTAAAACAGCAACGTGCTTGACTTTTGGCATATGCAACGGCCTTTGCAGCGCTCGATTGATGTCTTCTCTGTCGCTGGCAACAACCAACAACAACAACAACAGCAGCAACAACACATGCGCATGCATTCGATATTTTTATTTACTTGTTTCTTCTTTTTTTTTTAAATTTATGCCACCTTCGTTGACCGCTACATGCTGCAGAATGAAGAAGCACCAAACTGGCAAGCCAGTCAGTCAAGTTTGTAAGCTGCTCAGACTAAATGGCAATGCTACAAATTGTGCCAGCAGTTGAGGCCCTAACGTATGTAGAAATAACCAGACATTAAAATTTATAAAACAATTAATCTTTATTTAGTTATCACTGGACTTCTTAAGCCACGGGAGCAACGGGCAAATGAGCACCCTGGGGCTGGAATCCATTCTCATCGGCAATATAGTTGACGGTGTAGGTCTGTCCATCACCGGCAACGAAGGAGAAGCTGCCCTTAACGGCAATAGCCTCGTTTTCTGTGCCAACGTTCTTCAACTCACCCTGTTCTTGCTTACTAGTACCATCGGATGTCTCCAAACTACAAATTGATTAAAAATTGATAAATAATTGATTAACCAAGCATTACTTCTGTCGCAATAGTTCACTTACCCATAGCTATAATGATCGACACCCACATCGGATTCCGATCTCAAAACTTGAGTTTCCTGAGTGGCAGGAGCAGCCACGGCCAGAGCGAAGAGGGCAACAAAGACGATGAGGAACTTCATGTTTAGTTTAGTTTTGTGTGTAGTGCGTTTGAGGACTCAAAGGTAACTATGATTTTTAGGCCTAATCGATTGAGTATTTATAGTAGAGCAGAATACAGCTTAGAGCCTAAGCTTGTTTTAAAAATCAAGCTAGTGCTAAAATTAATATTATACAAAAAACTAGCTATGATATTTTAAATTTTTCAAGAATTTTTATGAGCACTGTAATATGAAAAAAAAACCAACCAAATTCAAGGTTACTCAGGCACCTATCAAGGGAATCCCAACTCATAGCTGATTACTAACTGCAGCGGACTTAGTTAGATGCAGAACAATATTTATTTATAAGGGCGCGAGTGCATACAAATAATATGTCTATGCACCATGTCTGATGCCCAAATCGGCTTTAAAAATGTACTATGGTCGCAGGCGACTTTAGGTCTGCAAAATATGTCTAGTAATCGGGACTTGGTACAGTGGCGGATTAAATTAAATACATATAACATGACCGACAATACGAGCGCGCGAGCAACCGCCTGGTCTTGTTCCTTCCATCTTGGAATATGTACTATAAGCACTTAATAAACCTAATTAGCAAAATTCTTGTGCATTGAGTATAAAGATTTGCTTACGGTGTGCGCTGCATCTTGACAAGCATAGCGCTCTAACAGTGTCGTCCCAGAAGCGAAGTGTATAAAGGCTCTTAACAAACAAAAAAATAATCTATAGCTAGGAGTGGAATGAGATAAAGGTGTGTTTGATCAATAATTCTCACAATTTTTGATTTATCGCCTATCCTTGAACAGATGCTAGTCGCTGGTTTGCTGCTCTTGGCCGCCATCTGCTGCAGTGCACGTCCCCAGAACGATGTGGAGGTTGTGGAATACGAGTCGGATAACATTGGCGTTGGTGGCTACAAGTTCAGCTACAAACTGAGCGATGGCACCACACGCACTGAGGAGGCGACAGTTAACAATGCTGGCACCGAAAACGAATCCCTCTCCATACGCGGCTCGGTCAGCTGGGTGGCGCCCGACGGACAGACATATACGATTAACTTTGTGGCTGTACTGACGTTATTATTGGCTTCCACAGCCGAGGCGCGGGCATCCTGCCACACACGTAAGCCGATCCAAACTAAGAAGTTTCGAGCCCTCAATCTCCCAGTCTGCCGATCACAAATGATTTGCAAGTGACGCTCTCACAAACGTGGAGTCATGTTTGCTTCAGCTGCCAGCCAGTTCAGTTCTTCTCAGGTTAATTACCTTATTGTATTATTGTTACTCGTATCTCTAATTAAAAATCAACTTCAATGAGTACGAATTGTGGTTTTCGTTTTCTGAAATGCTTCTCATATATATATATATGTATATTTTAACAATCAGCCAATCAGCAGCTGTAACTTAATCTAAGACTCCATGCTCAGGACACTTTACACGTGAGGCAGATGAGCACCCTGTGGCTGGTATCCATTCTCATCGGCGGTGAAGCTCACGGAATATGTGACACCATCGTCACCCACATAGGAGTAGGAGCCCTGCACAGCAATAGCTTCATCTTCGGTGCCGGCATTTTTGAGTGTTGCATGCTCTTTGCGCTTGGTGCCATCGCTAGTCTCCAGCGAGAGCTTGTAGCCATCGGGGAGCACATCCACAGTTTGCTCTACAATATCCGCAGGCTCGCCGCCAGGAGCAGCAGCCGTCAACGCTAGGCACAGGCCGATGAAGATCAGTACGCACTTCATATTGTTCAATGATTATGCCAAGCTGCAGCTGAGCTCGCTTTATATAGCTCGGATGTACATGAACTAATGCAATTAGCACATAGTTTTTGGAGGTAATGATGAACACATCGGGGCGTTTAGTTGCAAATGTGCTAATTGCTGTTCCTGTGTGTGAGCGTGGCGCGGACAGCGGTGGGGCAGCAAGCAAACAGCTTAGTTTGTTTCACATATTTAATGTCTGGCTTATAAAAATAGAAAAACTAGTCGGCTTGATATTCTTTTATTCTCATGGATACGTACATAAATACATAAATCTACATAATATTATTAGGCCTCATGGCTCACAATTTATAGACCTAGGCCCAAACAGACCTAGGCCTATAACTGCCATAAATGCCAACAACAATGTCATTTGGTTTTAGTTTTGGTTTTAGTCGAATTCAGGTTTAAATTAATATTCATTTCACTTTTTAGCACTCTAGTCGTAGGTTTTGCGTATTTACCCATCTGCATTTTGTTTAAACTAAGCCTAAACAAGTTTATCGACACTTTAGCTTTATGTTTGTTGTTGCTTCCATGTGCTTCGCCGAATAAGCTGCCAACCGAACTTACTATAAATGCACAGCCTATGAGCTCCAAGAAGCATAGTTACCTTTGAGTCCTCAATCGCGCTACACACAAAACTAAACTAAACATGAGTTCCTAAATCACGTTCTTTGGTTGCCCCTATCCGCACTCTGGCAGGGGCTGCCCGCTGGCCGGAGCGAGGATCATAATTGGTGAGATCCGGATTCCCAAGTTGGCCGAATCATAATTTTGCGTAAGTAACTATTGCGAAAGACATTAATGCTTATTAACTCAATCTACCTCTACTCCACCAATTTTTAATCAACTTTATAGTGTGGACGACCATCCGATGGTACTCCCTACAGCAAGAACGTCAGTTGAAGCCAAACATTGGCACAGAAACAGCAGAGCAATATTATCCGGTAAGGGGTATTCAGCCTGACGTTGCGATATGGTCAGACCCACAACCCGTCAATCTACACTGCCGATGAGAACTGGATCTCCAGCCCAGGGTGCTCATTTGCCCGTTGCTCCCGAGGCTTAAGCGCATTAATAACTAAATAAAAATTATTTGTTTTAAAAAATTAAAAAATTCTTGTGTTTTTCCATTATAACCAGTTTCAGTATTACTTATTGGTAAACTAATATTTGATATTCAAAGGCATTTAGAGCTTAGATATAGCTCAATGCGGAGTTTTAAATTTTGAAACATATGTTGATTATAGATCAGAGCTAATTCAAATAGCATCTGAATTAGCATGAATTTATATTATACATATACAATGCCTGGTTCAAAACAATAAAATAGAGTACAACTTTATAGGACCAGCTTTGCGCCCTCCGAACGATATGGCTTGCAATAAAACGATATGGCTTGACATAAAACACACCTTAGAAAAATTCGTATATTGTGAGCCAAAACCCTCAGACTTATATAATATGTGCTGTTCCTTGGTGCATAAGGACAGCATATAGAAAAAGTCATGAGCGTAGCTAACTGAAGACATCCTGCAGACGCAGACTACGCAGTATTTGGTTAGACTAGAAAACCAATTGACCTTGCCACGAGATAAAACAAAGACTGTATATTAGGTTTATTTGTAATTTTGCTCATAGTTTCAATTTAAGTCATTTTAAATAATAACTTTTTAAATAAAAAAAAAAGTCCTTTACAAATAAAATTTTTTTAACAGTTTGTTGCTTTTAAACGTCAGCAAATAGATGTTGTTGTTTAGACATGTCTCATTGCTATGGGTTCTTAGCCTCCTAGTGTCTTGGCTCTTTTCCCTGAAGCTAATCTCCAGTACATCGGGATGTTGGTTAGGCCTGTTGAGTATCTAGTACTAGCATTTCCCACTTCATCATTGACCCATGTATTTCGTTGTCCGGATGAGCTTGATGATGTTTTTGTAAACCAGAAACAACTCTTGTCTTGAGCTTAGATCGGGTTCCAATTAACCACTGATACTGTCTGTTGCTTTCACGACTTGTCGCTTACTTTGTGTTGCGATCACGATTAAATAACCGAATACACATATAACTTAATGTTTTTATATATTTATTTTGCTGCTGTTGAAGCAGGCAATTTATGTTTAGTTTAAGCTCACAAGTAATGTTAAATATTGATGTATGCAGCACGGCCGGTGGATTTAGTTAACAATTGTAAGCGATTTATTAAGCGATAGAGTGCGAGAAGCGAAGGTGAGGCCGGCTTTTGCGAGAGCGAATAAGCTTAGTTTGTAAGTTACAAAGATCAAAAGTAAGTGTAAGTGCAGCTGTGCGTAAGGCAAGTGCAAAGAGTGAGCGAAGTTATTAGCGCAGTGCTGAAGGCAAACGTAAAGAGAGAGCGCTCAACTTATGTAGCGCTGTTCTAGTTCTAGTGAGACGCTAGATTTCGTTGCCTTGCATAACAAAACACTGCCTAATTCTTACTTTGGCTTGATTTCGTTTGCACAAGATGTAAGCCGCCTGTTGAGTGTCATTGGTGTGGGGCCTCCAGCTGCCACTGGATGACTTCTAATGCATACGGTGGCAAGTAGGCAGTAGCAAGAAACGAAGTCACAATGTATAGACCTAGGCCCAAAGATGCCAACAACAATGTCATTTGCTTAGTGTCGAATTCAGGTTTAAATTAATATTCATTAATTCATTTCACCCATCAACATTGTGTTTAAACTAAGCCTAAACTAGTTTATCAATACTTTAGCTTTATGTTTGTTGTTGCTTACATGTGCTTTGCTAAAAAAAAGCCGCCAACCGAATTTACTATAAAAGCTACGCCTATGAGCTCCATGTTGCATAGTTACTTTTGACTCCTCAAACGCGCTACTCACAAAACTAAACTAAACATGAAGTTCCTCATCGTCTTTGTTGCCCTCTTCGCTCTGGCCGTGGCTGCCCCTGCCGGGGAGGTTCAAATTGTGAGATCGGATTCCGACGTTGGCCCCGAATCCTATAATTTTGCGTAAGTAAACTATTGCGACAGAAGTAATGCTTAGTTAATCAATTATTTATAAATTTTTAATCAATTTATAGTGTGGAGACATCCGATGGTACTGCTAAGCAAGAACAGGGTCAGTTGAAGAACATTGGCACAGAACAGGAGGCTATTTCCGTTAAGGGTAGCTTCAGCTACGTTGGCGATGATGGTCAGACCTACACCGTCATCTACACTGCCGATGAGAATGGATTCCAGCCCCAGGGTGCTCATTTGCCCGTTGCTCCCGAGGCTTAAGCGCATTGATAACTAAATAAAAATTATTTGTTTTATAAAATTCTTGTTTTTCCATTATTACAAGTTTCAGTATAACTTATTGGTAAACTAATATTTGACATTCAAAGGCATATACAGCTTAACATAGGCCTAAGCAGTTCGTTTAAGCTTTAGACTTCGAAAAATATTTTGCTTTAGATCAGAGCTAATTCAAATTCACTGTGGAATATAAACATCTAAGACCTTGTAGAGTATCTGAGTTAGCATCATTTATATGCTACATATACTAAGCCTGGTTCAAAATACAAAAAATAACAAAATCTTAACAAAATGTAAGCTCTACACAAAATGAGCAACTAATACACATAATTACTATCATTATCTGCCGAAATTCAGAATTCTTTATAAAAATACACGGCATCATTACTCTCAAGCAACTGACAGCTTAATAGCAGCAAATGAATTATTTGTATTTAATTATAAACACTGTTTTTACCAGTTTATCAAGAGTAAAAAACTGAATATAATTTTTGTTATATTGGCGCAATTTATTTGATAGTCAACTTAACGAATTTTTTATAGAAAGAACAGCTCTTGTGTTTTTTGTTGCTTAAGCATGGATGCCAATGGGCACATTTGGCAAATGAGCACCCTCAGGCTGGAAGCCATTCTCATCAGCCACATAGTTGACGGTGTAGGTCTGTCCATCATCAGCGACAAAGGAGAAGGAGCCGCGCACAGCAATCGCCTCGTTCTCAGCTCCAGGATTTGTCAGCTTGCCCTCCTCCTCATGCTTCTGGCCATCGGTAGTTTCCCAACTATAAGCAGTAGTTATAGTCACTATATCCATTGCTAGTCAACTGCGCTGTTACTCACCCAAAGTTGTATCCTGATTCGTGCACATTGGACTCCAGGCGCAGGATGGATGCTGTCTGGCTGTTGTCGACTGGCACGGCCAGGACGACGGCCAAGAGTGTGGCGAACACGACGGCGACTGTGTACTTCATGTTGAGCTTGCGTGCGAACTGCGAACTGTGAACTGTTGACTGCTGCTGCAGGTTGTTGAGTGTATGATGTCTTTGCCGCAGTCCAGGTGCTTTTTATAGCTGTGGCCATATGTCAGGGGCCACTAGATGAAGAAAAGTTTTGTCCAAAATAAAAATGACTAATTACACGCCGAAGCGCATAAGCCAACAAATTGTGTTGAAAAACGCTTCAGCAGCTCGTGGCACATGGCAAAATAAAAAATCCCACACAACAAAATATGTATAATCGATAGTAAAACAAAAACTTCTAAAATAAACAAAACTGAAGGCATTATAGTAAATACTCGTATCTCATCATCAACGCCATAATCACGTTGATCCGATCCGTCGACGCATTTGCATTTTTCGTGAATCAATCAAAACAAATTTTATTTCATTTATAGACAACCACACACCGAAACTTGAAATTCCCTTGTGCTCGCCTAAAAGCAGCAAACCTCATTTGCCCCACAGCAACAATTTAATTCAATGAAAACCAGCTCAAAATACGCAGACTCTTCTGCTTACCACACAAGCTGCACCGGAAGCGGCATTAGTTAAAAACAGACACAGCTTGAAGACCTGGAATCAAAATTCGGAACGAAACGTTCCATACGGTCAAAATAAAAATAAAAATTTATTATAACTTATAGTTTCGACCCAAGCTCTAGCTTAATTTAATCAGGAGCCGTATATAACATTTATAACGCCAAAATAATTTTTCGTGCACAAGCTATGCTAAATTTCTTTTTTCACGTTTTCTTTCAATGAATAAATTCCTGATTCTTAGTAATAAGTAAATAATAAAACAATAAAATTTAATAAAATATAAACAAAAATAATAATTATTTAGGGATAATAAAATAGTATATAGTATATAGTACGTCTTCTGTGTTAGATTTTATTTTAAACACACATTTTTTTCAAAGAAACTAAACCCCTTTCCTCCTCCCACACAAATCAAAAACGATATACTCCCACAAAAAAATCTGAGAAAATCTAAAATAAATCACACATAAGCTTTGTCATGTTTTCGACCGATACTGTTCAAACAGATTGGATATATAACTAAGGAATTATTCGCATTTACATTTTTAATATAGATAGCGGGGTGCGCTTGATGACGCGCCATACAAGCGTCGCTGCCGACGCAGTCGTCGTCGACGCTGCTGACGCTGCAGCGAAAACAAGCTGCGACGCTTTATCTGTTTTGTGTGTATGTGTTTGTCAGTGCGTTTGTTGTTTGTGTGCTGAGATGATACAAGTAAATAAAATAAATAGATGTTTGTCTGTATATCAATACCCTAGATATATATGTGATATATATGATTTAGTAGTCCTTGTTGATGCAAATTATTCTAATTCATTGTTAAATTGGCTCCTCGTTAAAGGCTTTTACGCTTATTGTGATTTCTTTTTTATATTACATGACTTGTAATACAAAGTTGCTATATAACCATAACCAACGGCACAGAATTCAAATATACGTATGAACGGCAAGATGAAAATAATATAAAATTTAAAAATATATACTTGGAATTTAAATATATACTTGAAATGAATAAATAACGTTAAAATGCCTTTCTCTGCCGAATTCCTTTTTGATACACGCAAGTAAAAGACGATTGGATTATTATAAAAATCGGTTAATTATTTTAACTGGAATAAGATCCATTCCCATTCCCATTGGCAGTGTAAGTAATAATATAATAATGGAAAAACACAAGAATTTTATAAATCAAATAATTTTTATTTAGTTATCATTGCGCTTCTTAAGCCTGGGGAGCAACGGGCAAATGAGCACCCGAGGGCTGGAAACCGTTCTCATCAGCAGTGTAGGTGACGGTGTAGGTCTGACCATCATCGCCAACGTAGGAGTAGCTACCATGATGTTCATAAGACTCGTGTTCAGTACCGGCGTTCTTCAACTGACCATTGGACACGATTAATGTACCATCGTTGAGTTCAGAGCTGTTCAATAAAGAATTCAATTTGTCAGGAATACGGCTAGGGTACTTATTGGCATTTTTTTACTTACACATATGCGTGATGGTCGGGCTGGACATCGGAATCCAACTTAACAATCTGGGCCTCGCCATGCGATGTAGGACCAGCCACGGCCAGAGCGAAGAGAGCAACGAAGACAATGAGGAACTTCATGTTTAGTTTGTGTAGTGCGTTTGAGAATTCAAATTGAACTATGTTTCGTTCAGCCAAACCCCAAGGTATTTATAGCAAAAAAAATTTGCAACAAAATGCAAGCATAACAATGGGCAAAAATAAAACTTGTTTAAAAAACAGATTAGCGAAAAACGTCACAGCCAAGCAAGTAAGCACATTAATTAAAAATTTTAAATTTGAAGAAGAAAAAATAAACAAAATATTGCTTAATAGTCGTCAAACTTGCTGCACAAATAATAATAAAAGCTGCGTATAATTTATTCAAATGCAAAAATATTCCTTGAAATAGATGCGGCTTAGAAACAGTTGGTATAAGCTTTGCAAAAATATTTAGTTTTCAAACTCGATTGATTGCAATAAATAAATTTGCATTTGAAGCTACTATCTAAAAATGTATCTGTGTTAAACTAGCACAGTATTTTAATGATACATCTAAGCCACCGACAAGCATTTTTGGCATTTGAGTTCAAAGCAAAGTACATTTTTTTATACACTTATTAATTACAACAAGCGCAGCTTAAAGTTTGACTAGGGCATGTGTGTAAGCACACACCAAGGCACTCACAAACACATACTCACAAAACCCAGCTAACGGGTTACAGCACTTTGTAGCATCAACAGCGACGTTTAGATGACCGCGTCAGCATGTGCACCCCGCTGTCTATATAGACAATTGAAATGTAAGTAACTAGGGTATTTTTCCAATTGTTCTGAAATTTTTGGCATTCATCGAGAAATTAATAAAGCTTTTTTGTAATTTATTTTGAGATTTTTTGATAATGTAATTATGTAATATTGTAGGAGTCATCTTGAAAGGGAACGAAGTGTCTTGGATATAGCTGCATCTACATACAAAATTTAGGAGCTCTAGTCGCAGAGATCTTGTTGCTTGTACATTTAGACAGATAGATAGGTGGACAGACCGACATGTCTATATCGACTCTGTTTGTCTTGCTGACCAAGAATATTTATATTTTATGGGGCCTGCCACGCCTCATTCTGTGTGTTACATAAATTTACAAAACCTTATGATAACCTTTTCCACTTTTATAAAAACATATAAGGGGTTATAAGAGCTGTTTAAATTATCATTCAATTTTTTGGTAAGAAATCAAAAAATTTTTGAAAATTATGTCCTCAAACGCAAAAAACTAATATTCTTTAATTTATATTATGTATATTGTATTATTTATATTATGTGAATTTACGGATAATTTAGAATTTTACTATGGAAGTAAAGCTTTCAATAGAACTACAAAATATTTTTCTCAAATATAAATAAATGTTTTTACTTTTATGTTAAAGGTAAAAAAATATCTGGAGAATAAGAACTTTAAGCAAAACTATTATAAAATTATACATAATGTTAATCAAAAAGAAGTCCCTGTTTCAAGCATATATTTTCATATTTAGTTATGTCATACAGAAATAAACAAAACTAATGATCTAAACACATCTCATATATAAGTATTGAAGTTGATACAGGTAATGCTAATGTTAACTCATATTGTCTCTGGCTTTGACTTTTTATCCCTTTTGAGGTTGATCTATTATATTTTATGGCGAATCACCGGCAACAATGATACCTTAAGACCGGCAACCTCTTCGATAAATTAATTACTGCTCCAGCTCAGAAAGCAATGATCTTGATAAGCCTTTCATAAATAAATCATTTTAGTGAATTCAATTTCTTATTGGGTTACAAAGTAAAATAGTAAAAAACGATTGGTTTTTAAAATAAGACGTTTTTACTTATTATGTAATAGAGTTGCTTAAGCCACTCAAATCACAAGCGAAATATGAGCGCCTTGAGGTTGGAATCCATTCTCCTTTGCAGTGTAGGTAATAATGTAATAGTGGAAAAACACAAGAATTTTATAAATCAAATAATTTTTATTTAGTTATCATTGCGCTTCTTAAGCCTGGGGAGCAACGGGCAAATGAGCACCCGAGGGCTGGAAACCGTTCTCATCAGCAGTGTAGGTGACGGTGTAGGTCTGACCATCATCGCCAACGTAGGAGTAGCTACCATGATGTTCATAAGACTCGTGTTCAGTACCGGCGTTCTTCAACTGACCATTGGACACGATTAATGTACCATCGTTGAGTTCAGAGCTGTTCAATAAAGAATTAAATTTGTCAGGAATACGGCTAGGGTACTTATTGCATTTTTTTACTTTCACTATATAATATGATGGTCGGGCTGGACATCGGAATCCAACTTAACAATCTGGGCCTCGCCATGCGATGTAGGACCAGCCACGGCCAGAGCGAAGAGAGCAACGAAGACAATGAGGAACTTCATGTTTAGTTTGTGTAGTGCGTTTGAGAATTCAAATTGAACTATGTTTCGTTCAGCCAAACCCCAAGGTATTTATAGCAAAAAAAATTTGCAACAAAATGCAAGCATAACAATGGGCAAAAATAAAACTTGTTTTGACAA